>NW_007382130.1:0-9362 GCF_000475195.1 Diaphorina citri | reverse complement strand
GAACTGCTAAGGTCATATTATGCTTTAGTCCCCTGGCTTGCAACTTTCAAGGCAGGGCAAGTTCATTAGGGTGCCTAAGGACGAGAAGAGTTCCCAAAAGCAAAGAGAGAAGCAAGACAGGATAGGAGAAAGCCAGTTGTTCCAAGAAAAAACATTAGGATAAAGGATAAAGTTCACCTGAGTGGAAATCAAATCTGTTAAGGTCCAAACATAGTTGACCAGCTGTTGATTGACAGCCACACCTTTACCTAGCCCTTACAAGCTGGATGTACTGCCCTCCAACCTAACTAGGCTGGCTTACTGAATTCATATTTTATTTTCTTCCTCAGCAAAGTGTTTCATCATCACATAGTCAAGCGCTGAGTTCTCTGCAGCAAGAGGTGGAAACTCTACGGCAGGAAAACCGACTCCTGAAACAAAGAAGAGGTGGAGGCTCTGTGTCAAATGTGAGGAGCACGCGACTTTCACAAGAACTAAGGAATCAAGCCACACAGTCTGAAAATCTTCTCCGGTAAATAAAATTAAAAAAAAAAAAAAAAAATCAACACTATGATATGCAGTGTTTTAGATGTATCTGTTCAATTCCATCAAAATCTGTCAAATCATTGGAAAGTTATAGTGAAACAATAAGATTACAATACACTGCTAGGGCAAGTCATAGAAAAGAAGAAGAAAAAGAAAAAGGAGGAGGAGGAGGAGGAGGAGGAGGAAGGAAGGAAAAAAAAAACAACAACAACAACAAAACAAAAACAAAACGAATCCCTTCATGTCCATTGAACTTCTTTCATTTAACTTGGAGATTAGTGCGACTGCCTTGTAAGCGCTAGGTCTTGGGTTTGATCCTCGCATGTGGCAGACTTTATTCTAAACAGTTAAGGTTTGCTTTCGGAATGACTGACTTTCTCCTAGCCTATCTTCCTTATGTCTTCACTTTAGGGTGAAAAAGACCTCAGCAGTTACAGTTTCCCTTTCACACCTAAACTCCTTTTCTTTGTCCAATGATTGACTTTTTATCTGAAACCACTTTCCCCTTTGTGTTGCAGAGGTCTCATGAACAGTGTGTCGAGTATGAAGGATTTGGCAAATCAGTTAGCCGCTGAGACCTCCGCTGATCCTGGCCCATCAGACGGACAAGAGTATCGTGACCTACCTAGTGACAGTGAAGACGATTGAACATCTCACTTTGACACAATCAAACAACGAATGTACAGAAATATTAAGTCATATTGTCCTTTCGGAAACTGAAATGATTTCTTCTCTTCTGAAGCCCATTTCCCCTCTTTTAAAGAAATGTAGGGGAATTAGTCTAACCACTACATATTTGGCATAGTAGTGCCTGTACTAAACAATAAGAAATCCAAGATAGCACATTCCCAACAATTGAAAGGTCAATGGTTGAGAATACACCATCTTGAAGAGGGGAAAGAGTATATTTTTTGAAAGTCCCTTCAAAAATATTCCTCTGAAAATTAACTGTATTTAAAATGCATTAAGGTATTGAAAATAGAGTCCCATAGCTATTTCTAGTAGTCCTCTTTTATATTTTTTAATAAAATTAACATCTTTTATCTATTCATATAGGTATAGTTTTAGCCCAGATTTTACTGTCATTTTTGACCTGTTAAGAGGATAGGTGAAAGCCAGCTGTTCTGAGAACGAACCTTATCTGTTTGGGATATAATTTGTCCTGGGTGGGAATCGAACCTACAGGGCAGGCGCGCCACCTTCCAAGCTAACTAAGTTAGCGATAATGGCGATCCTCTTTTAGAATAAATCAATTTAACCAAGCCAAATGTTACAGTGAATCTGGTCCTTAGTTTTACCAAGTAATATTCTCATGAATATTATTGTGTTAAAGCCCGTTCACACTTGTCGTTCGGAAAAAAAAAACCGTGTCGTGTGTAGTGTGAACATGAACACACTACCTACAGGACATTCGAGAAAAAAATAATAATAATAAAAAAATGAAAAAAAAAAAATCGTATGTATCTCACGACAAGTGTGAGCAGGCTCTTAGGGGTTTCTCTTTTTTTTATGTGTTTTTGATAAGAAATAGTGTTCCTGTAAAATATATAATTATGTATGTATATTGTAATCCATGAAAAGGCAAGCTGTGTTTGATGTTTTTTTCTGCTTTAGAAAAAAAATCTGTTTCACCGAATTCACCGCCGGCACCCCGCCGTTTTTATTTTGTAGCAGTGAAACAACTGGTTCATTAGATCCATCTCCTATAGTATGTCCCTCATCAGATCGGGAATAAGAGACACAATACCTCCCATTTAGGTGTTGACCTATTGACACAGAACACCAGAAAGTAACCCGTTGAAATATTAGCAATCGAAAACCGAGTACAAATTTTAGTCGATGGTGGGATTCGAACCCGGGACCTTCTGCATGGCAAGCAAGAGCTTTACCATTGGGCTAACCGTGTGATTTGAAAGGCATTTCTTGTTTTGAGAGCCACTTAAAAATGGCGACTAATCGAAAAACTTGCTCACTTCACATCATTCTCACTTGTTGAGAACCCCTGGGATTTCGTTGGAAAAAAGCAAATGCTAACTTCACGTATGTAAACAAAATTTCTCAAAAAAAAAAAATCTTGAAGTGATAAAAGTGAAGAGTTTATGAATAATTTAAAATATTTAAATTAATTTTCTTTTTTAACACCTTGATTTTAGGTCATCAGTAATTATTTCTTGTTTTCGGATGTGAAAGACAAACAGGCAATACAATGGCCAACACCGGAGTCCTGCCTTTTGTCCGGGGCATAGACTTCAGCTGCTATGATTTCAGTGTAAGTACTTAGCCCAACTATGGTATTTGTGAGTCAGAAGATAATGTCCTACCACTAACCCTTATCTACTTAGGAAACAATGGACAAACGCCATAATCTCATACTCTGAGGGAATCAAGGCATCATCGACAAATTCACTAATTCGGTTGAGGATCATTCGTTCCATTACTTTATATAGATGACATAGTAATGAAACTGTTAATTTATTATTATTATTATTATTATTATTTTACTTTCTTTTAGGAAGGAAAGTATTTTTACTACCTACATCAAAGTCAATAAGAAACTATTGCAATTGATCTGAACTTTTCTTCTCAGAAACTTGGACCAAAGTGGAAGTTCTCAACCTGTCCTTCAACGAGCTCTCCGCGTTACCCCCCGCCCTCACCAAACTGTAATCCTTATCAGGAAATGTACGTGTATTGGTGTTGTGTGATTCTTCGAATAATGTGGGTTGTTCCTGGTTATTATTACCTATCAATTATTAGTATGACTACTTTTTTCTCAGAAACTTGGACCAAAGTGGAAGTTCTCAACCTGTCGTCCAACGAGCTGTCAGCGTTACCCCCCGCCCTCACCAAACTGTCTAACCTGCGGCGTCTATTTGTCAACAACAACAAGTTGGACTTTGAGGGAGTGCCGTCTGGGATTGGAAAGCTGTCGGCACTGGAGATATTCTCGGCCGCCAGCAACCGGTTGGAAATGATTCCTGAGGGCTTGTGCAGGTAAGAATAGAACATACTTTGTTTGTCCTATCAGAATGAGACTGAAAAGTGCCTTTACTCCCGAAGTCTAAACAAGGTCTATACATATATTTCATAAGCAAATAAAACCTTGTTTGAATTCTAAAAGCTCCCATGGTGTAATGGTCACTGTGCTCGCCTTGCACGCGGGAGACCCGGGTTCAACTCCCGGGCGGTGTAAAAAAAATCTATCATGCAAATGATTGATTCCGTGATTGGCTGTTCCACTCAGCCTCCTGAGAAAAATGAGTAGCTATGTATAATATAAATGCGCACAGCAACCGGTGCCAGCATGGTAGGTAAACATTAGATGTTAGGATTAGTGAGATATTGGGAAAATCCTACAATGTTCCTCTTTCCCTTTCGTTTCCCATAGATGTGGATCTTTGAAGAAGCTGATTCTATCGTCTAACCGTCTGATTACACTACCCGACACAATACATCTGAGTGAGCTTCAAGTCCTGGATTTGAAGGATCAACAACCCCCTGGGTAAGACTGGCACCCTATTTTGTGAACAAAAATGGAAACTCTCAAGTCAGACAATTTTTTTTTTGCCCAATCAGATGTTTGAAATTGGTGCTTCAGTTCAGCTTGAGATCCAGTATTTTGTTCATTAATATGGCCCTAAAATCCTGAGTACTAGATGATGACAGGATAATGTAGGTACATACTGCATAATTGTGTATAGTGAACCTCAGTGGTATAGTGGTTAGTGGACTTTGGATCTAAAGTTTGGTGGTTAAAGTACAAGTCAAGTCATAAAATTTACTGAGGTGTATGACATAAGTAGGAAACACCATTTGTTATAGGCATTTCAGTAGGTATGCTTACTTAACTGATTTAAATGCTAAAAAAAAAAAAACTTGAAACTCTAGTTCGTATTATTACGAATAGGCCAGGCGTGGCTTCGAACTCTTAACGTTCGCGCCTCCCGGCACCCTAAATAGCTAAATACCCTAGAGTACATCCCTTTTCTCCCCTCCAGGTCATTTTCACCTGCGTCAACTCCCATCACTCACCAACCTGACCACACTGCGCATGCGCAACACCCAGCGCAACCTCGCCAATATGCCGCAGAGTTTGAGCAACCTGGTCCTCCTGTCTGAATTGGATCTGAGTCATAATGAGTTCACTAAAGTCCCGGAGTCCCTGTATACTTTGGTGTCACTGAAGCGAATCAATTTGTCTAACAATAAGATTACGGAACTGTCCAATAGTATTGGTAAGTAAGGCAGTCTCTTCTTGCTCCTTTGTGTGCCGCGTCCATTTTTGTTTAGGATTATTGCACTACTATTGATGAGTTGAAAAAAGAAGAAAATCAGATTGGATCAACCTGGTCCTCCTGTCTGAATTGGATCTGAGTCATAATGAGTTCACTAAAGTCCCGGAGTCCCTGTATACTTTGGTGTCACTGAAGAGAATTAATTTGTCCAATAATAAGATTACGGAATTGTCGAATAGTATTGGTAAGTGGATTGAGATGGAGTAGACTGGAACACATCACATATTATGTATCTACCTTCAAGCACATTCAATTTGTCAATAGTCTGAGTTTTCTTTTTCTTCGCCTTTTCCCGTGTTCATACGGGGTCGTCGTTTTTCGTCAGTCTTTCAATCAGCCCCTAACTAGGGTGGTTGCTTTGGGCTGACATTTGGTTTTGGATACAAATTTTACGAGTGGATGCCCTTCGCACTGAACCTTTGCTATTTCTTTAGCAAGGGGAATTTGAAGAAACCATTTACTGATAAAATTTTGTAATGAAACAACAAGTTGACAAATGATCCAAACTTTCCTTCTCAGAAACTTGGACCAAAGTGGAAGTTCTCAACCTGTCCTCCAACGAGCTGTCAGCATTACCCCCCGCCCTCACCAAACTGTCCAACCTACGCCGTCTATTTGTCAACAACAACAAGCTGGACTTTGAGGGAGTGCCGTCCGGGATTGGAACAGAATGTCGAACTATTCGGGAAGAACAGGGGGATGAGTCGGAAGAATTCTTATCCTTGTTTAACACGGGGATATCCTATATTGAAGGTGGACGTACTGCTTCAGGTAATTACAAGGCGGTTAGCCCAGTGGTAACGCGCTTGCTTGCCATGCAGAAGGTTCGAATCCCATCATCGACAAAAAATTGAACTCAGATTTCGATTGCGAACATTTCAACGGGTTACCCTCTGGTGTTCTCGTGTTGACCCAGCAGCTTAATGGGAAGTATTGTGTCTCCTGTCGACCATTTGATGAGGAACATACTACGGGATGGGCATGCTACGACACAGACCACAAGAGTCTAATGTAGGAGTTGTTTCATTGCTACGAAATAAAAATGGCAGTGAAACACTATTTTTTTTTCTTTCGGGACGATAATACCTTAGCACTTGCAGTTCCGTCCATCAAACCTCTTGAAAAAAAAGGAAACAAACAAAAAGACGAAAGAACGACCAAACAAACAAACCTATTTCAGTATAATCTATTCTTTTTTATGATTATATTTTATATTTACAGGTTTCTTCACTGTTGAAGACACCGTTTACACTACTCGGTTATATCGTGTACACGCGCCTTTACATCAAGCTCAAGCCAGTAGCATACACTTGGAACCTGTTCCTGTGATAGAATATACCTTGTTTATCCTGCTGGGATAGGACTGAAAAGTCCCTTTACCCTCGCAGTCTAAACAAGGTCTCCTATATTTCATGGGTAAAGTTTTAAAATAAGTAAATTAAATCTTGTTTAAATTCTAAAAAAAAAGTAAGAAAGAATGTTGGTTTTAAGAGAAGAGAAGATACCTTTATCCTGCTGAGGTAAACAATGTAACAACCCCCTTTTTTAAAAATAATAATAATAATAAAAAGGTTTGAGTATCGCCCCGAAAGCGAAGAAAGAAGGAAGACGTTACCTATAGGAGAAAGCCCGCCGTTACGAGAATGAACGTTATCCGTACAGGATGAAATCCACCCCGGGCAGGAATCGAACCCGCGACCAGGCCCGGACGCTTACAAGGCAGACGCCCTACTTACCAAGCTAACTAGGCTGGTGAGTTTAACATCTGTGTTGCTTGCTCTTCCCGGCGCCTCTTGGGCTGGGTGAGGTTAATATGATGTGGGAGCTTGCTTGTCACCAAATGTAACATTAATCCTGATTGGCCTCCTTTGCGTCCTGTTGGGGTTCCTTTCTGACTGTTGAATTCTATAGTTTACTAAACTGCTAATCCTACATGGGTATGACCCTCGATTTGTATGTTTGTTCTGACACGATTTTCCACTTTCGTTTCTCGATAGAATATACCTTGTTTATCCTGCTGGGATAGGACTGAAAAGTCCCTTTACCCTCGCAGTCTAAACAAGGTCTCCTATATTTCATGGATAAGGGTTTAAAATAAGTAAATTAAATCTTGTTTAAATTCTAAAAAAAAAGTGTGAGGTTAATATGATGTGGGAGCTTGCTTGTCACCAAATGTAACATTAATCCTGATTGGTCTCCTTTGCGTCCTGTTGGGGTTCTTTTCTGACTGTTGAATTCTAGAGTTTACTAAACTGCTAATCCTACATGGGTATGACCCTCGATTTGTATGTTTGTTCTGACACGATTTTCCACTTTCGTTTCTCCCTAGATGTGGATCTTTGAAGAAGCTGATTCTATCGTCTAATCGTCTGATTACACTACCCGACACAATACATCTGAGTGAGCTTCAAGTCCTGGATCTGAAGGACAATCCCGACCTTATTATGCCTCCTAAACCTCAAGTAGCACAGAAGGGTGAGTAGTTTCCACCCTTATTAGAAATATGTATGTATATTGAGCTATTTTTATAATTTTTAAATTATCCTACCTTGGTGGGGTAGTGGTCAAGATGCTCCCCTAATACTCAGGATTTAGAGCCTTAACCACTATCACCGTTTGAACTGTCACCTAGAAAAAGATTTTGATAGAGGTTTTACGTCATTCTATAATTGCTAAGGTCAGCCACTCGCTATCAGGTAGACCTGACAGGTGGACCGGATCAGATGTGCCTGTCAGGTTTACCTGATAGTGAGTGGCTGACCAAAGGTCTTGATGGAGGTTGTTAAGCACCCACCTGATATTAACTTCAGCCAACCTGAGTGAGGCTGAAAAAAGCCAGCACGCAATGCTCTCACATTGTCAAATTATCACCCATCTAGATACTAACCTCGTGCAACAGTAAACTTTAGTGATACATTTGGAGCTTTAGGAAGAAGACTACTTCGGTTTGAACTTCGGAAAGAAATTTCAACTTTGAAGATCTTCATGTGTGTAGTTGGTATCCAAATGGGCGACAATCTGGGCAACCCTTCAGACCCTTCTTATTCCATTTTCCCTCAGGTTCGTATTTCTTCTGGATGCCGGCCTGAAATTATAAATTATACATCTGGAACGGACCCAAGGCTAAGAACAAGTTCAAATCTAAAACACATTCAAATCTAAAACACGTTTCCTGGCGGAAAAAAATCAACACTACTTTGTCCTTTAAAGGCATTTTTATAAAGTCCTCTAAGGTATTCGCTTCCATTAAGTAACCTCTCTTATTTTTCCCTCAGGTTCGTGTTTCTCTTGAACGCCGGCCTGAAATTATTCACCTGGAATGGACCCAAGGCTAAGAACACATTCAAATCTAAAACACGCCTCCTGGTGGAAAAAATCTAGACTAATTTATCCTCTAGGGCATTCTCTTCCATTTAACCTCTCTTATTTCTCTTTTTTCCCTTTCCCTTCAGGTTTGTATTTCTTTTAGACGCCGGCCTGAAATTATTCATCTGGAACGGACCCAAGGCTAAGAACACGTTCAAATCTAAAACGCGCCTCCTGGCGGAAAAAATCAACAAGAACGAGCGTAAGAACAAGGCGGAAATTCTCACGGAGCAATATAACGGGGAGAGCAGTGAGTTCTGGGCGCTCCTGGGGGAACCGGAAGGGGCTAAGCCCGAGGACCCGATCATTGAACATGTGGCCAACGATTGGGTGCAACCCTCGCCTCGCCTGTACAGGTAAATCTTTCGTCCAAAATAAGTACAAGTAGTGATTTTTAGACTATTTAAATAGGAAAAGGCTAGGAAGGAGAAAAGTGCTTTTTTAGACTGGTCATTATGCTAATAAAAAATGTAAATGCAGTTTCTTTGTGTTATTATGTCACAACTTTGGTGCTCACTGTAGCATTGTAGGATTTTCCCAATATCTGAATAATCCTAAAGTCCAATGTTTACCTACCATGCTGGCACCGGTCCCCGGACGGGAATCGAACCCGCGGCCTAGCGCTTACAAGGCAGACGCACTACCAACTAAGCTAACTAGGCTGGCAATGTTAATAGTTTAATAAAGTACCTCTGACCATTATACGTTAAAAGTTTAATAAAGCACCTCTTAATTAATATATTTTGTTATCCTAAATCTGACATATAAAATCTTAGATCTCTCCCTATCTTTATTATTATCATTATTTATTTATTTATTTTTTTACCAAGGAAATATGAGTAGTGCTTCACCGCCATTTTTATCTCGTAGCGGTGAAAGGTGAAAGATCTGCTACATAAGATTCGCGTGGTTTGTGTCGTAGCATGCCCCCCAAAATACGAATGCAAATTTTCATTCAACTCTCAGAATCAAACCCGGGACCTTCTAAATGGCAAGCGGTGCACGTTACTACTGGACTAACCGTGCCTATGTATGTTGTTGTTTTAGTGGCTTTAGCTTTCACCGAATGGCAATAGCAGAATAAAGAAAAGATGTCTCTTTAGTCCGTCCTCCCTTTATTATTACAATAGTAATAAAAAGGTATAAGGGACGGACTATTGTATTCGCTTCGGTGTC
>NW_007382129.1:14365-19961 GCF_000475195.1 Diaphorina citri | reverse complement strand
TTAAAAAAAAAAAAAAAAAAAAAAAAAATCGGTGGACAAGCGTGAAACGGGATATGCATGCTACGACACAGACCAAATGAATCTAATGTAGCAGCTGTTTCATTGCTACGGGAAAAACACATTGTTTACGAGTTAGGAACTTTCCAGTCTCATTCTGGCAGTATGAACAGGGTCTGGCATTCCCTCCCTTACCTCGGGATGTTGAGGAACACTATTGCGTGGACCCTGTGCTCCTTCAGTTTGGATGTCATGTCCTTCCCATCACACTCTAACGTTACCACGTCTGCCAGATTCTTCCACTTTCTCCTGAGCAGATCCTTTCCGCCCATCTGACCGTAGAACATTTTGTTCCGCAGCCGGGAATTGAACCGCTGCGGGTGCGCCTCTGTTGGGAAAAAGAATAGCGTGGTTTGAAATACGGACATAATTATGTAAACATTCTATTGATCTCGAGAAGTTGCTTTAACCCTGGAAGGGTAGGCGTGAGTAATTTTTACTCACACCTCTTTTAGTTTCGTGGTAATTGTTTGTTTTTAGTCCGTCCTCCCTTTATTATTACAATAGTAATAAAAAGGTATAAGGGACGGACTATTGTATTCGCTTCGGTGTCTGTCGACAATATCTTGGGAACGGTATAAGCTAGAGACTTGAAATTTGGTATGTAGTTCACAAATGTGACAAGGATGCAACTCAAAAGGTTTGGTTGAGATAGGTGCTGCGGTTGGCGGTATTTTGACCGCTTTTTGGTGGTTTTCGACCGTTTTTTGGCGGTTTTCAGCTATCCCGACTACACGGTTAGAGATATTATAAAATTTTAGGGTATAAGAACAAGAACACCCAAATAATAAGCATCATTCATTAGGATAAGGAAGGTCGTGTGATGTTCACACCAGATTTTTTACAGGAGTGCTTCTGCTCTTGACATCTTTATTGCCTCTTTTACTTTTCGGAACAGCTACATAAATAATCAAGTATCTCGCCCATAGGAAGTTAGGAAGTCATCTGACCTTTTTAGTAAAACGTTGGAAATCTGAATGACCATTTGAAGAAAACAGTATCGATTTTCACTCACAATCCTCGCAGATTTCGTTTTTAATAATCACGCTCTCCCAGCAATTCTAAAAGTGGGTATCTCCGCACTACGGCAGATTTGGATATTCGCACAGTACGAATGTATTTCCAAATGTACTTTTACCGCAGCTCTGTCGCGGAAGTGTTCGTGGCATTTTCTGCCGCAGTTGAGGACACAAGAAACATTACAAGTAAGGTTGTAAAACATACTGGTGCACTCGACAAATATCCTACGGATTTTTTTTTTTTTTTTTTTTTTTTTTTTTTAAAAATTGGGCACAAAATCCAACGTCATTCAACCAAGCGAAAGCAAAGCAGATTTTATCTTTGGTGTTTTATTATTTAATTTTCAGTTGCATTGAGAATATATTTAGATTGAAACAATACATTGTATAAGTATAATAGGGGATGTAATTACGGGAGAACACTTCGATAGATTTATATGAAAAGCTATTATTATCTATCTAATATCAGTTGAACAATGGTAAGAAAGGAAAACAGATTTCTAAGAAAAGTTAAAATTAGTATTGCAAGAAAAAAAAGTTGAAGACTACTCAACTTTTGTGGGGAAAAAGATTCAAGTAAATTACATCACTTTACTATGTTGTACGTCAAAAAAATGTGATGCTGTTAAAGTTTTTTACTGAGTGAATAAAATCCAACGTCATTCAACCAAGCGAAAGCAAAGCAGATTTTATCTTTGGTGTTTTATTATTTAATTTTCAGTTGCATTGAGAATATTTAGATTGAAACAATACATTGTATAATAGAGGATGTAATTACGGGAGAACACTTCGATAGATTTCTAAGAAAAGCTATTATTATCTAATATCAGTTGAACAATGGTAAGAAAGGAAAACAGATTTCTAAGAAAAGTTAAAATTAGTATTGCAAGAAAAAAAGTTGAAGGAATTTGTGCTTTGTTGGAAGATTTGTTTTGGGAAACTTTTGAAAGCTCATTTTATTTTTGAACGGAAAAAAGCAAGGGAAACTTTACCGTTAAATAATTTTCTTTGTAGCTGAATGTTGTATGCCAAAACTCGAAAACATCTTAGAACCAATTTTGAACTGAAGCTGAGCTATGAGGTAGGTAGGTAACTGAAGTATAAACCTACTAATGTAAAGAGAAATGTGAAGATGTGTATATAACAAAAGAGAAAGATCTGTTTTTAGATAAAAACCTGTCTTGGGACTTGAAAGTCTAAATACAGCAAGTCTATACAAGGCATTAACAAAAGAGAAAGATCTGTTTTTAGATGAAAACCTGTCTTGGGACTTGAAAGTCTAAATACAGCAAGTCTATACATATAAAGCATTTACCTATATTCCTTAGAAACGTCTTTGAAATTTGGAAACCCTCTATAATTTCGATACAAAACGTTGTCTACCTACCTAAATCTTCTTATACCTATATCTACGAGTAATTAAATCTAAACAATATACAACAATCTAAACAATAGAAAACACTATTTTGACTTACCCCTCATACAAGGCATTTACCTACATATATTCCTTAGAAACGTCTTTGAAATTTCGAAACCCTCTATAATTTCGATATAAAACGTTGTCTACCTAAATTTTCTATTCTATTCTATTCTTCTTATACCTATATCTACGAGTAATTAAATCTAAACAATATACAACAATCTAAACAATAGAAAACACTATTTTGACTTACCCCTCCCCAGCCCAAGGCGCGGGCTAAATCATTGCCAGTTCCTAGGGGCAGAACCCCCACTGCAGGGGGCGGTACGAAGCCCATTTGGTCCAGCACGGACAGAACCCAGCCGACGGTTCCGTCACCACCACACGCTAAATAGTGATTAGTGAGTGAACCCAATTTTCTAATCCTTAAGATCTTATCTTTCAAAAGTATTCCAAACTCTCCAAGAATAAAATTGAAAAGTAGGTATTAAAAAAAAAATCGGTAGACACGCGTGAAACGGGATATGCATGCTACGACACAGACCAAATGAGTCTAATGTAGCAGTTGTTTCATTGCTACGGGAAAAAACACATTGTTTACGAGTTGGGAACTTTCCAGTCTCATTCTGGCAGTATGAACGGGGTCTGGCATTCCCTCCCTTACCTCGGGATGTTGAGGAACACTATTGCGTGGACCCTGTGCTCCTTCAGTTTGGATGTCATGTCCTTATGTTACCATATTATGGTTACAAAGAGGTTCAATCGTAGAATTTACTCGAAGAAAAGGACGTCAACGGGCCCCCATAAGCTACATCGATACCAAAATCTACGGAGCAAAGGTGTCCTCCTTTCGGTAATGTTGAAACTGAAATGGCGCCTTACTAAACCATAGAAAATCCATCGGGATCGGCTCCCGAAAGGTAAATTCACCTCAAACGCTCTTTTGGGTGTTGAACATGTTTTCAAAGTTCATCAAAATCAGATAAATCGTTCAGTTATGGCGAGCGATAAAAAAAAACAAAGAACACTCAAATAAGCATCATTCAATAGGATAAGGAAAGTCGTGTGATGTTCACACCAGATTTTTTTAAAGAGGTTTCATAGAGGGAACGGTAACTGCTAAGATCTTATGGTCCCAAAAGCGAAGAGAGAAGGAAGACATGATAGGAGAAAGCCATGTTGTTCCGAGAAAGAACCTCATCTGTTTAGGATGAAATCCTCCCCAGGTGGGAATCGAACCCGCAATCTAGCGCTTACGTGACGTCCCGAGATTTCATCTAAGAGCCTAACTTGAACATTTCAAGTAGATAGACAGATTGGGAGATGTTGTATTCAACGTGTTATAGTCACTGGCTGGCTGTTATGAGAGTTTTATTCTAAAGCTGTGTCCACAAATGGTCGACGGCCGTGGACTATGTGTGGACACAGCCAGGTAATATACATACATATTTAGTGTACTTACAGTCTACGAACACCCAATCAGGTGACAGCTTGGGCAGCTCAGTCCCGCCATCTTGGATTGGTTTGCTTTCTTCCTGAAGTTTATTCACCATCTTCCTCACTTGCTCCAAGTCAATCACCGGCGATACTTCTATCTCACCAAGGCACGTGGCTGAAACGTAACCAAGTTCTTATTTAAACCTTTTCTGCGTTGTAGCATGTCCAGAGCGTATGATCTCTGCGTTAGAGCATGCTCTGAGTATTTGACTCGGCAGATCTTGAACACCTTCACGTGATACAGACGCGGTCTGTCAGACCGTGTGAGTGTAACCAAGTTCTTAATTAGACCTTGTCTGCGTTGTAGCATGTCCAGAGCGTACGATGTCTGCGTTAGAGCATGCTCTGAGTATTTGACTCGGCAGATCTTGAACACCACGTGATACAGACGCGGTCTGTCAGACCGTGTGAGCGTGAATGGCAATCAAGCGGGCCAACCGTACCCCTAATGGCAGACTGTCTGTCAGACTGTCGGAAACGTGTGTGGTGGGAAAAGCTTGGTATAATCGTATAGTAATAGTAATAATTGTGCTTTATTATTAAATTTCTGTCAGACCGTGTGAGCGTGAATGGCAATCAAGCGGGCCAACCGTACCCCTAATGTCAGATCGTCTGTCAGACTGTCAGAAACGTGTGTGGTGGGAAAAGCTTGGTATAATCGTATAGTAATACTAATAATTGTGCTTTATTATTAAATTTTGACATATCATGACAATTACAAGATTAAATTGTGACAGCACTAGTCCACCCAACCCCCCCGGGGCCAACAGAAGGACGCGTGGAGCATGAGGGTGGCCCCCCATACCCCCCGCCTCCATCGACCACAAAAGGGATGGGAAGGCTTTTGTATAGTGTAATGAACACAGTATAAAACAAAGTGTAATGAACACAATTTTGGTCTGAGTTTACAGTTAAATTTTGAATATGAAGAAGTTAATATTAAACCAAGTTAAATAGTTTTACCTTTCTGTCGTAACAGATTCTTGTCGTAATGGTTTTGTTCGTAGTCAAACATGGAGATTTTCTGAACGGACAGTTTCATCGGCTCCAAGGTGGCAGGTCTGAAAGGAAAACAAATGAATATGGATTTATGCTCCGTAGGAATTATGCACGAACTGTAAGAACAGAGGTTTTGTCGTCCCGAAATCAAAGCCAGGAGAAGGACAGGATAGACAGAGCCAGGAGTTCTGAGAACGAACCTTATCTGTTTAGGATAAATTGCGACCCGGGTGATAATCGTGTCCTAGCCCTAGCCCGGTTGCTCCCTGATTAATACGGTACGCTAAATTTTGTGAATAAATATGATAATATTATGATTTTATGATTCAATTCGCTCTAATTATTGGTGAGAACAACGAAGGAGGAGGTTGAAGTTAGTTATTGGATTTCTCACAAACAGAAATGGCCATAAAAACATACCTACGTTTGAAGACTTGACTTCCTATCTTCTTCTTCTTCTTCTTCTTCCTCGCCTTTTCCCATGTTCAGATGGGGTCGGCGATACCTACGTTTGAGGACTTGACTTCCTATCTTCTTCTTCTTCTTCTTCTTCTTCTTCTTCTTCTTCTTCTTCTTCTTCTTCTTCTTCTTCTTCTTCTTCTTC
>NW_007382129.1:11888-13612 GCF_000475195.1 Diaphorina citri | reverse complement strand
CCCTACGATTTTTTTTTTTTTTTTTTTTTTTAAGATATGTTATATAGACTTAAAGGTAATCTAAACAGCAAATTTGACTACCAAGAATTTGACTACATGGGTCGTGGCTGTGATTTCGGAAAGGGTCAGAAGGAAAAAGTGGCCCTTCCGTTGTTTTACAATCGCATACAATTCATTTGCAATATGGATAACGTCACTTCAATATTTCAGAGCTGACATTTCAAAGACTCGAGATAGTACATACCTACCTACATATATCTAATAAAAAAAATACACCGTTTTGATTTACAGCCTCTGAGATTAAGTTGAATGAAGCTTACAAAAATATTATCCTCGTTTAAATTATAACAAAATGTTTTAAAACAGCTCGTTGTAAGTTTGTAAGCAACACACATAAAAAAGGCCACTTTCTCCTACATCAAGAGCCAAGTGTTCCTAATGGGCACATTTTCTTTTAACAACCTTATGAAACGAAATTTTATACAGCCTACTCAACTTTTGTGGGGGAAAAGATTCAAGTAAATTACATCACTTTACTATGTTGTACGTCAAAAAAAATGTGATGCTGTTAAAGTTTTTTACTGAGTGAATAAAATCCAACGTCATTCAACCAAGCGAAAGCAAAGCAGATTTTATCTTGTGCTACCAAATGATAGGTTTGCGGATAAAACTTACCAAATGATGCTCCCCCTTTGGCCAAAATGGACCATTCAGAAATGCTACCAATTGATCGGTTTGAGGGTAGAACTTACCAAATGATATGTAGTGAGTCCCACCACTTCTATAAGGCCATCATCTGTCTTCTGGTCCATCCCTTTGTTTTTGTGTGTGAGAGACGGTTATCTAAACTGTTAGAGACACTGTATGAATCTTCTTTTTACTGGGATTTCAGAAAGTTATTTAACTGTTAAAGTCATATCGGACTTTTTATTAATCTTCTTATGCTGGGATATCAATCAGCTCCTCAATTCGTTCTCAGGAGGCCGAGTGCACCCTGAACTGGCTAGGGGTAGGTACACGTTACCTCAGATACCAACCACGCTCGACATTGCTTAATTTCGGTGATCCGTCTCGTCGAGAACTGGCGCATACAACATACCTACTATTGCCTCTGCGCTGGATGGAATCTTGTATTTGACTACCCAATGCCGGACTGCCCTTTTTGTGTACCTAATCGACTATTCAGAAATGCTACCAAATGATAGGTTTGCGGATAAAACTTACCAAATGATGCTCCCCCTTTGGCCAAAATGGACCATTCAGAAATGCTACCAATTGATCGGTTTGAGGGTAGAACTTACCAAATGATATGTAGTGAGTCCCACCACTTCTATAAGGCCATCATCTGTCTTCTGGTCCATCCCACTCCAAGGGTGCGTTCCTCCGCTGTAACTGTAACCAAGACATTTGATTGGCTATGAGTAAGATTGTCACAGATTGGTACTTTTTCTTCTTTTTACTTTCCTTATCCTATAGGAAGGAAAGTAATGTAATCGGGTCAAATTTTTGGTGGTCAGTTTTTAGTGTCAAAACACGTTTTGAGGTCCCTAGAGCCTAAATCCAAAGTTTCAGCCATTGGTCCGTGTGTGTGTCTGTCTGTGTGTCTGTCTGTCTGTCTGTAAACAAAATATCTCGAGGACGGTAAAAGCTAGAGACTTGAAATTTGGTATGTAGCTGTTAAATGTGACAAGGATGCGACACGAAACTTTTGGTTAAGACCGGTG
>NW_007382129.1:0-9365 GCF_000475195.1 Diaphorina citri | reverse complement strand
TTTTTTTTTTTTTTTTTTTTTTTTTTTTTGTTTTTGTTTTTTTTTTTTAAAATAATAAAAAATAATGTTTTGAAACTTGAAACATATCTACCTATTCTTGATTCTGCATCTCACAGTCGCAAAAAACCTCTCTTTTTTTCATGAGTGAGTAAAAATTTTATTACGTCTTCCCAAAATGTACCTAAAAACAGTTTACCTTTCTAGGGTTAAAACTAACTGTAATTAAAGTCAGATGAACTTCTTGATTCGGCATCTCACAGTCACAAAAAACCTCTCTTTTTTTCATGAGTGAGTAAAAATTTTATTACGTCTTCCCAAAATGTAGGTAGGTACCTAAAAACAGTCTACCTTTCTAGGGTTAAAAGTGTTAAAACTAACTGTAATTAAAGTCACATGAAGGGGTAAACGCTTCGATGTTCGAAACACTTCATAAGAATTACATGGGTTGCTTTGGTTTAAGTGGAATTTACAGGCAACTAAATCACGGATTTCTAACTCGCGCAATGGCGGGCGACCCACGATCACTTTTAGAGCGGCCCCAGGGGTTCCCTAAGATTTTCTTTTTCTCCTGTGCAAAGAAGTCGCATTCTTGGGTCACTTAGTAACACCCAGTGGCGTAAAGCCAAATCCAGACAAGATCAATGCGGTTAAGAACTACCCGATACCCAAAAACACCAAGCAACTTAAAGGGTTCCCTAACTCGCGCAATGGCGGGCGACCCACGATCACTTTTAGAGCGGCCCCAGGGGTTCCCTAAGATTTTCTTTTTCAATAAATAAATAAATAATGTGCAACCTGGTCTTATTCGCAACAAACCATGAGTCCCTTGGAGTAAAGGCCAACTCTCATCTCATACGGCCAAAGGCCAACTTGAAATAAAGGCTCCTACACTCTACGAAGTTGGAAACCTTTTTTTTTTTTTTTTTTTTTTTTTTTTTTTTTTTTTTTTTTTTCATAATAAAAAATAATGTTTTGAAACTTGAAACATATCTACCTATTCTTGATTCTGCATCTCACAGTCACAAAAACCTCTTTTTTTTCATGAGTGAGTAAAAATTTTATTACGTCTTCCCAAAATGTACCTAAAAAAAGTCTACCTTTCTAGTGTTAAAACTAACTGTAATTAAAGTCAGATGAAGACTCTACGAAGTTGGAAACCACTGAATGAGATTGATTTCAATTACAAAGACATTAGCTACACTATAACCCCTGTTTGTTTTGGAATGCGAAAACTGCTGTTGGCAATTTTGAAAATCAACCCATGTTCGCTATCTGTCAAGATCCTGTACGATTGTCTGATTGACATTTTGGAATGAAATTGGATCTGTGCTCCAGTGAATTTCAGATGCATCTGTCTATATCCTCTCCCACAAGTCAAATGTTAATACTCTACGAAGTTGGAAACCACTGAATGAGATTGATTTCAATTACAAAGACATTAGCTACACTATAACCCCTGTTTGTTTTGGAATGCAAAAACTGCTGTTGGCAATTTTGAAAATCAACTCATGTTCGCTATCTGTCAAGATCCTGTACGATTGTCTGATTGACATTTTGGAATGAAAGTGGATCTGTGCTCCAGTGAATTTCAGATGCATCTGTCTATCCTCTCCCACAAGTCAAATGTTAAGAAACATTCTAGGTAAATGGTGCAATTGAAGACAAGAAAAGGAAATTAACTGGAGAAGAATTGCGGTACAGTATGGCAAGATTTTTTTTTTTTAAAAACACATTTTGAGTCTTCCAACTCATTTTTTACATACATATTTAGTGTACTTACAGTCTACGAATACCCAATCAGGTGACAGCTTGGGCAGCTCAGTCCCGCCATCTTGGATTGGTTTGCTCTCTTCCTGAAGTTTATTCACCATCTTTCTCACTTGCTCCAAGTCAATCACCGGCGATACTTCAATCTCACCAAGGCACGTGGCTGAAACGTAACCAAGTTCTTATTTAGACCTTGTCCGCGTTGTAGCATGTCCAGAGCGTATGATGTCTGCGTTAGAGCATGCTCTGAGTATTTGACTCGGCAGATCTTGAACACCTTCACGTGATACAGACGCGGTCTGTCAGACCGTGTGAGCGTGAATGGCAATCAAGCGGGCCAACCGTACCCCTAATGTCAGACCGTGTGAGTCTGTCAGACCGTGTGAGCGTGAATGGCAATCAAGCGGGCCAACCGTACCCCTAATGACCGTCTGTCAGACTGTCGGAAACGTGTGTGGTGGGAAAAGCTTGGTATAATCGTATAGTAATAGTAATAATTGTGCTTTATTATTAAATTTTGACATATCATGACAATTACAAGATTAAATTGTGACAGCACTACCACTAGTCCACCCAACCCCCCCGGGGCCAACAGAAGTGTGTAGTCTATATGGACGATATACTTGTGTATAGTACGAGTCTCCAAGAGGGGGCCAACAGAAGGACGCGTGGAGCATGAGGGTGGCCCCCCATACCCCCCGCCTCCATCCGTCCACCCCAAAAGGGATGGGAAGACTTTTGTATAGTGTAATGAACACAGTATAATCACAGTATAAAACAAAGTGTAATGAACACAACTTTGGTCTGAGTTTACAGTTAAATTTTGAATATGAAAAAGTTAATATTAAACCAAGTTAAATAGTTTTACCTTTCTGTCGTAACAGATTCTTGTCGTAATGGTTTTGTTCGTAGTCAAACATGGAGATTTTCTGAACGGACAGTTTCATCGGCTCCAAGGTGGAAGGTCTGAAAGGAAAACAAATGAATATGGATTTTATGCTCCGTAGAATTATGCACGAACTGTAAGAACAGAGGTTTTGTCGTCCCGAAATCAAAGCCAGGAGAAGGACAGAATAGACAGAGCCAGGAGTTCTGAGAACGAACCTTATCTGTTTAGGATAAATTGCGACCCGGGTGATAATCGTGTCCTAGCCCTGACAGAAACGCTTCTAACTCCAAGGCTGCCTGGGTTTACTTTACTTTCCGTGTACGTTTCATCTAGAACCGTCACATTACATCTAGAACCGTCACATTACATCTAGAACCGTCACATTACATCTAGAACCGTAACATTACATCTAGAACCGTAACATTACATCTAGAACCGTAACATTACATGTAGAACCGTAACATTACATCTAGAACCGTAACATTACATCTAGAATCGTCACATTACATCTAGAACCGTAACATTACATCTAGAACCGTAACATTACATGTAGAACCGTCACATTACATCTAGAACCGTCACATTACATCTAGAACCGTCATATTACATCTAGAACCGTCACATTACATCTAGGACCGTCACATTACAGGATAGACAGAGCCAGGAGTTCTGAGAACGAACCTTATCTGTTTAGGATAAATTGCGACCCGGGTGATAATCGTGTCCTAGCCCTAGCCCTTTAAAGACAGAAACGCTTCTAACTCCAAGGCTGCCTGGGTTTACTTTACTTTCCGTTTCCGTGTCCGTTTCATCTAGAACCGTCATATTACATTCTGCCAATGGGTTGTTACTTCGATAGCTCTTCTTCTTTTCTCGTGTTCAGACGGGGTCGGCGTTTCATAGCTAGATTTGTTTTACTTACTGAGCGGACACCTTGCAGCCTTTCCTCTTGGCCAGCATGGGCGCCTTGTTCAAATGGTTGAGCAATATGATCGACGGGTTCACCCTGCACGCCTCGCCATCGACTTGCATGGGTATGGTCTTGGTCGTGACTATCTTGGCAGACTTGCACTGACAAATGGCGATCCCGTGACCGCCCGCTTGGAGTTCTTCTTCTTCTTCTTCTTCTTCTTCTTCTTCTTCTTCTTCTTCTTCTTCTTCTTCGTCTTCTTCTTCTTCTTCTTCGTCTTCTTCTTCTTCTTCTTCTTCTTCTTCTTCTTCTTCTTCTTTTTCTTCTTCTTCTTTTTCTTCTTCTTCTTCGCGTTTTCCCATGTTCAGATGGGGTCGGCGTTTGTCGTCGGCCTCTCAATCAGCTTTTTAGAGTGATCGCTTTGAGGCCAACTGGTTTTGGCTGAACAAAATTTTCCAAGTGGGAAGCCCTTCGCACTTAACCTTCGCTATTGATATAGCGTGAGGAAATTTGGGCTAGTCTCCTCCCTGTTTATAGTCCCCTAGCTTGAGGACTTGACTTCCTATGTCGTACCTATATCACAAATCAAAGGAAAACCTATGCCCAAACTCCACGTTATTTCCGTTTTTATACTTAGTAATTTTTCGTTGATTCAGTTCACCACAATTAGCTTGAATATGGTGCAACTTTTAGCGTTACTTTTGGCTTTCGTGGAGCGAACAATTCACCCAAGTGGGGAAACTGAACTTTTTACAACTACACAACTTTGTAGCTTTGTACCGAAACAAACGTATACTAGAGGTACCTAATAAACGTATATACTCGAGGTATGTACCTAATAATACGTTTTTTCCGAGCAGATAGGTTAATATACCGAATAACGAGGCAAACTTTGTTTTCCTCAGAGGCATTTTCATCGTAACAACATCAACGTTACGTGGATTCTAAAATAAAACCCTACCTACTACTCTACCTTTCACGAGCATTCTGTTTTAAACTTTGAGAAATAAACTCAGCGAATGTTGCTGATTGTATATCTCAAGGGGACGAGGGAACTGATGAGAAAACAAAGCCAGAATGAGATAAATGAAGGGGTAAATTAGATAGTATGAGATAAATGGAAGGAGAAATTAAAAAATGAGACTTTGACCACATAATAATGGAGCTTTAAGGGTTAGGTGGTGGAGGACTTCGCAAGGTGTGTCCACACATAGTCAATCGGCGGCCGTCGATCGATGTTGACTGAACCGTCCACACTGTCTCGACAACAGAATCACCTCGTCGATCGACGACTAGTAAGCTTATGTTTGGACACACCTTCAGACTTTAAACTCACCTAGTGGTTCCTTTTCACTCAAGTTTCTTATTATTTATAAATTAGGTACTCACTTTCTCTTTGCTCCGCTTTTTACTGGAGTTCTTCTTCTTGGGAGATTTCCTTAAACTAGATTTGAAGCTGCCCCTCCTGGGTAGTTTGACTATCCAAGATGGCGGAACTATAATGCTGCTATGGGTACCTGAAATGTACAAGATCGTAGGAGGTGACTATCGTTCTCAAATGCCATTTTTTTACTTCCTTCTTTTTTACTTCTAGTCAAAAATTCAAAATGAAATGGGAGATCCAGAGAACATCGTCTAAATTCACCTTGAACATCTACTAACCCACACAATAACTCAAGAAGTAGGGTAAGTAATCAGAGTTCTAACTTTTCACCTGAAAAACGTGGGTAAATTGAGACGAAAAGAGAGAGAAATGGAGGGAGAGAGGGAGGGAGAGAGAGAGAGAGAATAAAAAAGAAATGAGATGAAAAAAAAGTAAAAAAGAAGAAGAAGAAGAAGAAGAAAATGCCCCTCCTGGGTAGTTTGACTATCCAAGATGGCGGAACTATAATGCTGCTATGGGTACCTGAAATGTACAAGATCGTAGGAGGTGAATATCGTTCTCAAATGCCATTTTTTTACTTGCTTATTTTTTACTTCTAGTCAAAAATTCAAAATGAAATGGGAGATCCAGAGAACATCGTCTAAATACTCTAAATTCACCTTGAACATCTACTAACCCACACAATAACTCAAGAAGTAGGGTAAGTAATCAGAGCTCTAACTTTTCACCTGAAAAACGTGGGTAAATTGAGACGAAAAGAGAGAGGAATGGAGGGAGAGAGGGAGGGAGAGGGAGAAAGAGAGAGAGAGAGAGAGAGAGAGAGAGAGAGAACAAGAAAGAAATGAGATGAAAAAAAAAAGTAAAAAAGAAGAACTCTAAATTCACCTTGAACATCTACTAACCCACACAATAACTCAAGAAGTAGGGTAAGTAATCAGAGTTCTAACTTTTCACCTGAAAAAACGTGGGTAAATTGAGACGAAAAGAGAGAGAAATGGAGGGAGAGAGAGAGAGAGAGAACAAGAAAGAGAGGGAGAGAGAGAGAGAGAGAGAGAGAGAGAGAGAGAGAGAAGATAGAGATAGAGTGAGGAAGAGATGGAGGTAGGTATCTAAAAAAAAAAGAAAAAAAAAAAGCAAGAGATTCTAAGCTTCTTAAAAATAAATAAACAGATTAGGTTAATTTATTCACATGGTACCTACCTACCTACATTAATATTTTCCGGCGTTTGTCGTCGGCCTCTCAATCAGCTTTAGAGTGATCGCTTTGAGGCCAACTGGTTTTGGCTAAACAAAATTTTCCAAGTGGGAAGCCCTTCGCACTCAACCTTCGCTATTGATATAGTGTGAGGAAATTTGGGCTAGTCTTCTCTCGGTTTATAGTCCCCTAGCTTGAGGACTTGACTTCCTATGTCGTAGGTACTTACCTACATATATCACATATCAAAGGAAAACCTACGCCCAAACTCCACGTTATTCCCGTTTTTATACTTAGTAATTTTTCGTTGATTCAGTTCACCACAATTAGCTTGAATATGGTGCAACTTTTGGCGTTACTTTTGGCTTTCGTGGAGCGAACAATTCACCCAAGTGGGGAAACTGAACTTTTTACAACTATACAACTTTGTAGCTTTGTACCGAAACAAACGTATACTGGAGGTACCTAATGAACGTATATACTCGAGGTATGTACCTAATAATACGTTTTTTTTCCGAGCAGATAGGTTAATATACCGTATAACGAGGCAAACTTTGTTTTCCTCAGAGGCATTTTCATCGTAACAACATCAACGTTACGTGGATTCGAAAATAAAACCCTACTACTCCACCTTTCACGAGCATTCTGTTTTAAACTTTGAGAAATAAACTCAGCGAATGTTGCTGATTGCATATCTCAAGGGGACGAGGGAACTGATGAGAAAACAAAGCCAGAATGAGATAAATGAAGGGGGTGCACCTATATTCCACTTACCTATACCTAAATTACATTACATTAGGTTTTTCGAGGAGGATAGAATCCAGTTTGGTAAATCCCAAGATACTGCAATCGCGTTTCTACGCGGATAGGATCCGTTTTACCTAGATCCAAGATTTTATTATCATGCTAGAAGCTGGATAGAATCCGATTTTAACAATCCCAGGATTATATTGGCGTTGTGCAATCCGGACTTTAGCGGGGTTAGGAAAATTTTGTTATGTGGGCTGGACACTTACCTAAATTACATTCTTCTCCTATTTTCTGTACATTGAAGCAGGTTTCCTTATTGTGATAGGCAGTCTTACACCAGGAACAGCTTAGAGCAACTATTTCCTTAGAGCTAAATGATAATTTTGATTGGAATGACTGAAACATAGACACAGAAAATAATGTGGTGTTAAAATTGGCCATGAGCAAAATATAGGAGATTCTTCGGTGCAGTAGGTACTCTTCAGGATCATGTTTAAGTCCTTGTTAACGCAACTTTCCTCTTTGCATTTTGCCGAATAATATCAAAATAACGTCATATGCGTTAAAGATGTGCTACGCCTTCGGCATACATAACAGAAATGAAATGCAAAGGCATCATTTCTGCTTTGAAATTCTCGAAATTCTAGGTATATTCAGACTTTCAGACGAGTTAAAAAGACGAGAAGACATACAGAGAAAAAATGCGCAAAACTTAATTCAAAGAAGCTTTCGATATAATCAAAAGAAAAATTCTGTACCCACAAATTTCCAAGAAGAAAAATAGATATCCTTAGGAAATAAAAAAAAAGAGAAAAAAGAAAAGACACACACACACATATTATTTTCGTTTGAAATATGACACGTTCTTTCTCTCTCCGATTAGCGGTTTGATGTTGGTCGAAGGGATGGGTTTGATCACAAATGTCTTCTGGTCTTTTTCATTCTGAAAAGAGAAGCAGAGTTTTGAAGATGGAATTGGGGTTTCGAATATGGAATTGGGAATTGGGGTTTCGAAGATGGAATTATGAGTATAATATTTTGGTATTTTTTAGTATATGCCAATTATGCTCACATCAATCACCCATGAATGTAGCACACTTAGGTAATTACTTGCCCTGCCGTGGAAGCCAGCAATGATATTGTAGGAAAATATTGGGACGCGCGTAGGAAAATGACATAATAATCAATTCCTTTGCATTAGTAAACAACAACAACAACAACAACACAACGGAATTGGAGTTTCGAACATGGAATTGGGGTTTTGAAGATGGAATTGGAGTTTCGAAGATGGAATTGGAGTTTCGAACATGGAATTGGAGTTTCGAACATGGAATTATGAGCATAATATTTTGGTGATTTTGGACTTCATTTACAATCCAATACAAACGTACTTTCCTCGGTGGTAAATGGCAAAGAAGCTCGAAGGACGCTTGTTCAATCCCAGCTGATACGAAGAATATTAATTATCCTCATTTATTTGAGACTTTGACCACATAATAATGGAGCTTTAAGGGTTAGGTGGTGGAGGACTTCTCAAGGTGTGTCCACACATAGTCAATCGGCGGCCGTCGATCGATGTTGACTGAACCGTTCACACTGTCTCGACAACAGATTCACTTCGTCGATCGACGGCCAGTATGCTTATGTTTGGGCACTAAAATCTGACCATCGAAAATTTGACCCGATTACATTACTTTCCTTCCTATAGGATAAGGAAAGTAAAAACCAAAGGTTTCAGCACTTGACAGAAGAACCCCTTCTTCGGCTCAAACCTGAAATGGAGAAGAATTACAAGTCAGACACGGTTGGTCTAGTGTTAATGCGCTTGCTTGCATGCAGAAGGTCGGGTTCGAATCCCACCATCGACAAAAATTTGTACTCGTTTCGATTGCAAATATTTCAACGGGTTACTTTCTGGTGTTCTCGTGTTGACCCAGCACCAAAATTTGTACTCGTTTTTCGATTGCAAATATTTCACCGGGTTACTTTCTGGTGTTCTCGTGTTGACCCAGCACCTAAATTTTGTACTTATACTCGTTTCGATTGTGCAAATATTTCAACGGGTTACTTTCTGGTGTTCTCGTGTTGACCCAGCACCTAAATGGGAAGTATTGTGTCTCTTCGAGTAGGCTTTACGTAGCTGAAAAAATAATAATAATGTTGCTAAGTATTCAGTATGCTAAGCATTTCTAGTGATGGGTCGTGGGTAAATACCCACTGGGTGGGTAAATAAAAATTGGGTATTTACCCGGGTATTTATCCACCCCCAGGGTGGGTAAATACCCGGGTATTTTAAAAAAAGAAGAAAAATAAACAAAAAACAGGGTTATACCTAAAAAACTGATTACACAAAATTTAACTGATTGGCCATAAGGAGTGCGAAAATTAGCTCACTGACCAGAAGGCAATATGCAAAACGGCGGTTTACATCGTTTGGCGAAAGAAAATTTCGGAAAAGTCGTACCATTTT
>NW_007382128.1:0-9368 GCF_000475195.1 Diaphorina citri | reverse complement strand
TTTCAATTTCTCGCTTGATTAAAATTCTTTCAATCTCTTTCATTGAGATCTATTTGGTTCGCATGGGAGATTGGGCGATGCACGAGATGAGATGATCCTAATGGAAATTCTAGCTCCTGGCGGTGAGTACCATTCAGTCTTTGGTCCAGTATGAGTCGATGCTCTTGGTTGGCTTAGTTCTCTTTTACTTTCAATTTCTCGCTTGATTAAAATTCTTTCAATCTCTTTCATTGAGATCTATTTGGTTCGCATGGGAGATTGGGCGACGCACGAGATGAGATGGTCCTAATGGAAATTCTAGCTCCTGGCAGTGTATACCATTCAGTCTTCGGTCCGGTATGAGTCGATGCTCTTGGTTGGCTTAGCTCAAAAGTAAATAGATTGGTTCGCCTTGTTTCAAAGTAAACAATTTCAGAATGTCACACAGTCAAATGCAACTTATGGTGGAGAACACGAGATGAACTTTGTCCAGTTCATTCAACATGTGATGGTCCTAACGCAACGCACGTAGCAATCTGCCATAATTTTAGTACACACTGTGTTGGAACGATATCTATCCTCTTTTCTCCCTATATCCATTCTCATAAAAAGCTCCGGTTCCAAAGTTACATTAAAGGTCTTCTCCCGCAAACCTAGAGGGATTGAGGTGTATTTGGTTCGCCTTGTTTCAAAGTAAACAATTTCAGAATGTCACACAGTCAAATGCAACTTATGGTGGAGAACACGAGATGAACTTTGTCAAGTTCATTCAACATGTGATGGTCCTAACGCAACGCACGTAGCAATCTGCCATAATTTTAGTACCATGTTGGAACGATGTCTATCCTTCTTTTCTCCTTATATCTACCCTCATAAAAAGCTTCGGTTCCAAAGTTATATTAAAGGTCTTCTCCCGCAAACCTAGAAAGGTTGAGGTGTATTTTCCTTTCGGACCTAACGCAACGCACGTAGCAATCTGCCATAATTTTAGTACCGTGTTGGAACGATGTCTATCCTTCTTTTCTCCTTATATCTACCCTCTTAAAAAGCTTCGGTTCCAAAGTTATATTAAAGGTCTTCTCCCGCAAACCTAGAGGGATTGAGGTGTATTTTCCTTTCTGTAAACTGACCCAACGCTCCAAAGCAGTGGTTTGTTTCTAGAAAGGAAAATACACCTCTGCAGAAGTGCATGATTTCTTTTGAACACAGTACAACGGTAACCGATGTTTCTGACTCGGGTGGTACTTAATATATGAATACATTTCTCTTTATAGGCTGTAACTGCTGTTAAGAGCATTCTCTTGTGATTGCATTGTACCTAACGCAACGCACGTAGCAATCTGCCATAATTTTAGTACCGTGTTGGAACGATGTCTATCCTTCTTTTCTCCTTATATCTACCCTCATAAAAAGCTTCGGTAGTTCGGTTCCAAAGTTATATTAAAGGTCTTCTCCCGCAAACCTAGAAAGGTTGAGGTGTATTTTCCTTTCGGAAAACTGAACCAGCTGAACCACTACTCCAAAGCAGTGATCAGTTTCTGGAAAGGAAAATACACCTCTGCAGAAGTCCATGATTTCTTTTGAACACAGTACAACGGTAACCGATGTTTCTGACTCGGGTGGTACTTAATGTTCCTTTCGGAAAACTGAACCAGCTGAACCACTACTCCAAAGCAGTGATCAGTTTCTGGAAAGGAAAATACACCTCTGCAGAAGTCCATAATTTCTTTTGAACACAGTACAACGGTAACTGATGTTTCTGACTCGGGTGGTACTTAATGTATGAAATGAATACATTTCTCTTCATAGGCTGTAACTGCTGTTAAGAGCATTCTCTTGTGATTGCATTGTATGCATTTTTTTATTAATGTTCTTCATATATCTTCTGCCTTTCTTCTTCTGTCTTGTAACTTAATCATTCCTGTCGCTGGTCGCTGCACCATTCACATTTCACAGTTTAAATTCACCACACTTTGTCAGTGGCGTGGCAGGAGTGACATTTTCACGACCCTGTCGCTGGTCGCTGCACCATTCACATTTCACAGTTTAAATTCACCACACTTTGTCAGTGGCGTGGCAGGAGTGACATTTTCACGACTGAGATAACATGATTTATGCTGCTATGCACCTTACCTAGTGGTGTGTGCACTTTAATTTGGGGGCTCATCCTTGTTAAACTTCTTCCAGTACTTTCAAAATTTCAAACCATTTTCCGTCTATTTAGATATTTTCTCGTTTATTTTATACTCTGAAATTGCCTGCTATTTACGGTATGAGCTATTCGTCCCTGCCTTGATAACATAAGCTAAAGTAATCCTGACCCTCAGAACATCTATTTAGATATTTTCTCGTTTATTTTATACTCTGAAATTGCCTGCTATTTACGGCATGAGCTATTCGTCCCTGCCTTGATAACATAAGCTAAAGTAATCCTGACCCTCAGAACGTCAGTACGACTGCAGTAACTAAATCGATCTATAAATAATTATCGACTGCAGTAGAGTAGTACCTTGAAAATATAAGACACGATCTAAAAATACAAGATGGTCTCCGGGCATAGTCACTAGTTAAATAATTATCGACTGCAGTAGAGTAGTACCTTGAAAATATAAGACACGATCTAAAAATACAAGATGGTCTCCGGGCATAGTCACTACCAGATAAGTATTTTAACCTAGCCATATTCCAATCCAGGCCTGGAAGCTAATAGATAATGTCCCATGGTTCGGTCTCCAAGTTGCATTCTGTTCTACGTGACTTAATAAATCCTTTAATTAAAGCTCTTTATGAGAATGTAAATATAACCTTTTAATATACGTTCGAGCCTGGGTTGCATTTCTAACAAGTTTATACCAAAGTTCAAACACCTTGAGGTAAATTATGACATTTATCAGGTACGTTCGAGCCTGGGTTGCATTTCTAACAAGTTTATACCAAAGTTCAAACACCTTGAGGTAAATTATGACATTTATCAGAAATTTATTAGGCTGCATGCTTCGGAATTAATCATAGTCTGCGGAATCTAGATTTCAATCGGTGGTACGTTCGAGCCTGGGTTGCATTTCTAACAAGTTTATACCAAAGTTCAAACACCTTGAGGTAAATTATGACATTTATCAGAAATTTATGAGGCTGCATGCTTCGGAATTAATCATAGTCTGCGGAATCTAGATTTCAATCGGTGATCTAGATTGTCTTGTGTTGCCGTACATGAAAAATAATCCTGTCTTCTGTTTCCTACATCTCTTCTCAATGGAAAAAGAGAAGATTCTTTGGTCCAGAAAAGTTCGATGTGAATCTCGATAAGTACATACGTAATGTACAATTCACCAATTTTGACCATTTCTCATGGTTTGTGAGTACCCGACACGAATATTTTGAATATTTTCTTTATGGAAGCTCTAGAGAGGTTTACTAATGAAGTACCATTTTATTTTTATTTCTATTTTGACATAGCTAAGAAGTTCCGTCCATTCGTTCCCGTCTGGTCGATGTAAGTTTGGTTCAATACAGGATACTTAAGTCGTCTCCCATTTTATCTCTGTCTCGGTTGTCTACTGTCGACTTTTCTCCGTAAACATTTAACGGTAAAGCTGATTTATAAGTTCGGCCATACGAGCAAGTTCTGTCACAACCCCGTGCTATGTAATGTATGTTACTTACCCAAGTTAGACCAACATACATGTCGCGCCCCTGAGAATGTTAGATGTGTGAATTGCAAAGGTGATCATAAGCCTACTGAACAAAGATGTCCTAATCCATCCAGGTAGATCACTCTACAGTCTACCTGGTTGTAGATCTACGTTGTCCAAAAAGGATGACAGGATCGTCAGGCTATTTTTTCTACCTAAAAAGGCGCTTTAATTCTAGAATACTAGTTCGTTCATGTCGGTACTGAAGTTTATAACAATGACTACAACAACAACAACAACAAACGAGACCAGCATTTAGAGGTAGTGGGCAGATCCACATCATTAACGATTTTCCTCCCTGTTTAGTGTTCAGATTTTCCCCAAAGATGATGGTCCATTTTCCTTCACCCAAGTGTACACGCTCAGAAAAAGTATACAAACATATGCCGTCTTTTTGCGGATCTATTCGTGAACCCTGTATCAAATTTATTTCAAAGCCTCCAGGGGCCATACTATTGGTCTCTTTATTGTTGTTGAGGAGTAATATTGCCACCGCTCGAGGCAGTCAGTGGGAGTTTTGATTTTTATATCTTACTTACATACTTACCATAATCATTAGATTAGACAAACAGACACATCTCGATCCTGGAGCTCTATCAATCCATCTATGTCTGAAACGGCTTAGCCGTTCTGACAGACCCCTATATCCGATTTGCGAGCTTTCTCTGTACTTTTCGAAGTCTGCTGACAGTTTTGACTCAACAGTTAGGTAATCCATAGCAGTGCAATAGTCCTAAACGAAAATGGACGCGGCACGGCCTAAACATAATAATAGGTAATTCATATCGAAGGGAGTAACATTTATTCAATTTCATCTGCGGCTTAGCCGTTCTGACAGACCCCTATGTCCGATTTGCGAGCTTTCTCTGTACTTTTCGAAGTCTGCTGACAGTTTTGACTCAACAGTTATAGGTAATCTATAGCAGTGCAATAGTCCTAAACGAAAATGAACGCGGCACCGCCTAAACATAATAATAGGTAATTCATGATCGAAGGGAGTAACATTTATTCAATTTCATCTAAAAATAGAATGACCCTATTAGGGTTTTTTTTCGGCTGAATTTCCGAAAATAACAATGTGTTCGTCAGTCGCCTGGAAAGTCCAAGTTTAGCATTTAGCGAACAGTACGTCCTATTTTGATGCTTTCATCACTATGTATATATAGAGGCAGTTTGGCCATGCTCATTTATTAAGCTGTGTCCACACATAGTCGACGACCATCGATCGACATCGAATCGGCTGAATTTCCGAAAATAACAATGTGTTCGTCAGTCGCCTGGAAAGTCCAAGTTTAGCATTTAGCGAACAGTACGTCCTATTTTGTATTTTGACGCTTTCATCACTATGTATATACATATAGAGGCAGTTTGGCCATGCTTATTTATTAAGCTGTGTCCACACATAGTCGACGACCATCGATCGACATCAAGGTCGACTGAAATCTTCCAAACTGCATCATAGATTCACCTCGTCGATCGACAGTCGGCGCGGCGGTCGACTATGTGTGGACACAGCTTTTTGTATACTCGCACATAGGTAAGTACTTATGTGGTTAGTAGTTTTTTACATTCCTTAAAAGGCAGTGATAGGTGATGATTTATTCAACACGTTTCCAAGGAACTCGAAATGTTTACCATAGGTTTAGATGGAAGATTGAAAGAACTCGACCAAGACATCAATGTCGCCCCCGCGAAAGAACTTTGCTCGGTGTGTTTTACATTTTTCTCCTGGTAGTTCAGGCAGTGATAGGTGATGATTTATTCAACACGTTTCCAAGGAACTCGAAATGTTTACCATAGGTTTAGATGGAAGATTGAAAGAACTCACCCAAGACATCGATGTCGCCCCCGCGAAAGAACTTTGCTCGGTGTGTTTTACATTTTTCTCCTGGTAGTTTATTCCTTAAATCCATGCTCTGTTTCTCACCAATATCGTTTGAGTTACTATACCCGTTTGGTTCTCAATGGCCATAGCTTCTGGTTTTAACTAGTCCTTCATTATTGACCCTCTGACCTGTGGAATCAGACCTTTCATGTAAAATAATGCTTGGGGTGGATTTAGTGTGTGTATTTGTGTGTATACTCGCTGGTAGTTTTCGTGTTCAACCGAACACTGTAGTATAATGAGGCATAGGCTAGACTTTTTTAATTAACCGAGTTGGAAATGAACCACAGGCCATAATAGAGAGTAGGAGAGTGTGGGAGAGTTTCTTTGCAAATTAAAACAATCTTGTGGTAGGTGACCGTGTACATCGTTCATTTCAGTCTGACACTTCTGACCACAGTAGCTACAGGATCCTTCAATAAAATACATTGAAAAGTGAAAGTAGAAAGGCCACTTCTGACACTTGGCTCCGAATCAAACCCGATGTGTTCGGTTGACAATGACTAACGCTGTACATGGTATGGCAATGTTCGGCGGACCTATTATTTCGGGGAGTTCAGTGGCATCAGACGTTTGACACTTCTGACCACAGTAGCTACAGGATCCTTCAATAAAATACATTGAAAAGTGAAAGTAGAAAGGCCACTTCTGTCACTTGGCTCAGAATCAAACCCGATGTGTTCGGTTGACAATGACTAACACTGTACATGGTATGGCAATGTTCGGCGGACCTATTATTTCGGGGAGTTCAGTGGCATCAGACGTCAGAGTTTGATTTTCTCATTCAATTGGAACAACAAAGACAGTTTCTGATCTCATTCCATCGTTAACAGCGTTCACTATCAGAAACATCACCGGGCTTTACAGAGTCTCTCAACTTTTCAAAACTCCATTGTCACATTTGGCGCACACAAGTTTATTCCGAGTCAGATGTGAGTTTCAGACATGCTGAAATTACAAAATAAAGAGTTTGCCCGATATCTTCTAGTATTGAGCATGATGGTGATTTGAAACGTACAACAAAGACCTTACAAGTTCTCATTTATTTTGAACTATTTCGTCCAAATGACATCTTCAAAATCTTGGACTGTCTGAGAATCGCTTCGCGGCTCAATCAAATTATTTTCTTTATGTACTCTCTTCTCTTTCTCGATACAATCTCTTTTACTTTCAATTTCTCGCTTGATTAAAATTCTTTCAATCTCTTTCATTGAGATCTATTTGGTTCGCATGGGAGATTGGGCGACGCACGAGATGAGATGGTCCTAATGGAAATTCTAGCTCCTGGCAGTGTATACCATTCAGTCTTCGGTCCGGTATGAGTCGATGCTCTTGGTTGGCTTAGCTCAAAAGTAAATAGATTGGTTCGCCTTGTTTCAATGAAAACAATTTCAGAATGTCACACAGTCAAATGCAACTTATGGTGGAGAACAGCTTTGGCTTGGAGAACACGAGATGAACTTTGTCAAGTTCATTCAACATGTGATGGTCCTAACGCAACGCACGTAGCAATCTGCCATAATTTTAGTACCGTGTTGGAACGATGTCTATCCTTCTTTTCTCCTTATATCTACCCTCTTAAAAAGCTTCGGTTCCAAAGTTATATTAAAGGTCTTCTCCCGCAAACCTAGAAAGGTTGAGGTGTATTTTCCTTTCGGAAAACTGAACCAGCTGAACCACTACTCCAAAGCAGTGATCAGTTTCTGGAAAGGAAAATACACCTCTGCAGAAGTCCATGATTTCTTTTGAACACAGTACAACGGTAACTGATGTTTCTGACTCGGGTGGTACTTAATGTATGAATACATTTCTCTTCATAGGCTGTAACTGCTGTTAAGAGCATTCTCTTGTGATTGCATTGTATGCATTTTTTATTAATGTTGCTCATATATCTTCTGCCTTTCTTCTTCTGTCTTGTAACTTAATCATTCCTGTCGCTGGTCGCTGCACCATTCACATTTCACAGTTTAAATTCACCACACTTTGTCAGTGGCGTGGCAGGAGTGACATTTTCACGACCGAGATAACATGATTTATGCTGCTATGCACCTTACCTAGTGGTGTGTGCACTTTAATTTGGGGGCTCATCCTTGTTAAACTGCTTCCAGTACTTTCAAAATTTCAAACCATTTTAGATATTTTCTCGTTTATTTTATACTCTGAAATTACCTGCTATTTACGGCATGAGCTATTCGTCCCTGCCTTGATAACATAAGCTAAAGTAATCCTGACCCTCAGAACGTCAGTACGACTGCAGTAACTAAATCGATCTATAAATAATTATCGACTGCAGTAGAGTAGTACCTTGAAAATATAAGACACGATCTAAAAATACAAGATGGTCTCCGGGCATAGTCACTACCAGATAAGTATTTTAACCTAGCCATATGCCAGTTCACCAATCCAGGCCTGGAAGCTAATAGATAATGTCCCATGGTTCGGTCTCCAAGTTGCATTCTGTTCTACGTGACTTAATAAATCCTTTAATTAAAGCTCTTTATGAGAATGTAAATATAACCTTTTAATATACGTTCGAGCCTGGGTTGCATTTCTAACAAGTTTATACCAAAGTTCAAACACCTTGAGGTAAATTATGACATTTATCGGGAATTTATGAGGCTGCATGCTTCGGAATTAATCATAGTCTGCGGAATCTAGATTTCAATCGGTGATCCAGATTGTCTTGTGTTACCGTATATGAAAAATAAGCCAGTTTTCTGTTTCCTACATCTATTCTCTTCTCAATGGAAAAAGAGAAGATTCTTTGGTCCAGAAAAGTTCGATGTGAATCTCGATAGGTAGGTACATACGTAATGTACAATTCACCAATTTTGACCATTTCTCATGGTTTGTGAGTACCCGACACGAATATTTTGGATATTTTCTTTATGGAAGCTCTAGAGAGGTTTACTAATGAAGTACTATTTTATTTCTATTTTGACATTTCTAAGAAGTTCCGTCCATTCGTTCCCGTCTGGTCGATGTAAGTTTGGTTCAATACAGGACACCATTTCTCATGGTTTGTGAGTACCCGACACGAATATTTTGGATATTTTCTTTATGGAAGCTCTAGAGAGGTTTACTAATGAAGTACCATTTTATTTCTATTTTGACATAGCTAAGAAGTTCCGTCCATTCGTTCCCGTCTGGTCGATGTAAGTTTGGTTCAATACAGGATACTAGTCGTCTCCCATTTTATCTCTGTCTCGGTTGTCTACTGTCGACTTTTCTCCGTAAACGTTTAACGGTAAAGCTGATTTATCATTTTGCGGTTTGTGGTCGCAGAGGACTCAACTCAATTTCAGAAGTACGCCTGTGGTGTGCACGCATTGCACCGGAATTACAAAATCCAATAGTCATGAAACTGTCTATCGTATAGCATTGAACTTCAAGACTGGGGATATGATTCATTTGCGGTGAAATCAAGTTCATTTCTGGAGCTGATGGTTGTATCAATCATTGCTTTTATGGCATGTGTTTCAGTGCTTAACTTCAGATCTAGATTGAACAACATGCCTTGGAGTTCTTTGCGGATTTGTTTTCTGATGACTTTTTCTTGGTCTGGTGGTGATGGTTGTATCAATCATTGCTTTTATGGCATGTGTTTCAGTGCTTAACTTCAGATCTAGATTGAACAACATGCCTTGGAGTTCTTTCCGGATTTGTCTTCTGATGACTTTTTCTTGGTCTGGTGGTACTAGGTCTTGTTCACTTTTGGTTGATGTCTTTGAGGCCGAGTTCAATATTGGTCTCCAAGGCTTTTATTTTTCTGGTCTTGAAGAAAATCTTCGTGTACAACTGTACATTGTACA
>NW_007382127.1:7895-9373 GCF_000475195.1 Diaphorina citri | reverse complement strand
AGTTCTTCACCATGAAATAAAGCTCGCCTGATCACTGCTGCTTGCGTCAGCATTTCCTGAAACTTCTTCCTCACTTTGCTTTTTGTACAGAAGCCTTTGAGTTTCATTTTATTTTATTATTATTTACTCGTATTACGTACTGCTGCAAAAGCTTTTACTTTTGTATTTTTGAAATCCTTACATAGGTAACTAGGTAGGTACTTTATTTTAAATCTTTGTCAGCCTATTTAGCTTGGTAACGAGCCTGCCTTGTAAGCGCTGGGTCGCGGGTTTGATTCTCGTCCGGGGCGAACTTTATCCTAAATGGATTCGAGACGACAAGATCTCCGTTGTTACTGTTTCCTATATCAGACATCTTAAATGATAATAATTAATAATAAATGTACATTTCATTTATATATGTATACCTACAACTATATCTACAATTGTACATACTTCTAATTTCTTAATATTATTTAATTTCCCGCCCCCCCCCCTCCCTGCCCGTTTACGATTTTCTTTTTCTTATTCCTGTTAGTAAGTAGGTACTTTCCTTTTTTGGTGCATAATGTCATTATTTCTAATTAAGCTTTTCTCTTTTCTGTTGCCTTCTCCCTCACTCATACTCCCATTAAGCAAAAGAGAAAACGGAATCAAACTCCAGAAGAATTCGAGAAAACATTTCGTTTTGCACGCTCTGCAATAATCTGAAGTCTGGAACTACTTTATTTAATGCTTTCAAGTTTTGTGCTCCGTCTGCAACAATTTTTTATTTATTTCCTCTTTGTGTCCCCCGTTTTATCATTCAGTCCTGTCCTATGCAGGAAAGGAGAAATCTCGGAACATTTTCTAAAAAAAAAAAAAAAAAAAAAAAAAAAAAAAAACGCCACCATTTGAACGCTTTAGTAATAACTTTTAAGCTTATATATTTTATACTTGTATAGTAAATTCTTATGAATTATAGTGTAGGTAACAGGCAACAAGGGAAAAACTTTGTCAGGGCCAAGAAAATGCGACGGTAATTGCCACGGTCGTAAACGATTTTTTTTTCATATGAAACAGGTACCTACTCTCTATCGAAAAATAATGCGTCCTGTTACAGTTGTATGAAACTTAAATCGAGTTACCTAGTTCAGAATTAAAAGAAGTAAAACTACTTAAAGAATAAAATCCACGTTTTAGCACTCCTGCAAAGTTTGTACCTAAGGTACGAGTATTATGACGTAAAGTAGAATTTACCCTAGTGTAAGGACGAGAAAACAGGGTTCAGCAGATTTTAGTAGCTTGTAAGTACAAGTTAAAATCCCAGATTATCTATTTACTCCTTTGTACCTTGTAAGTGGTAGGTCGCTGGTTCGAATCCCGCCCAAGGCAGATTTTATCCTAAACATATAAGGTTCCTTATCGGAAGGCTGATGACTTTCTTCTATCCTGTCTTTCTTCTCTTTTCGCTTTCGGGCAGTTATGGCTCCTTCTATCCAACTTTTTTCAAAGAATTT
>NW_007382127.1:0-7482 GCF_000475195.1 Diaphorina citri | reverse complement strand
GATAAATAATAATAATAGATTTATTGATTACCTACTTTCTTTTTAACAAAAATCTCTTCTTGTTCCACTAAGTACATGTAGGTAGTACTTTTCGGGAACATTAAAATTGGTATTGCAGTTATTGGTATTGCTAGGTATTGCAGATAGAAAGAGAGAGAAAAAGAAAGAGGGAGGGAGATAACAATCTGATTGAAAAAATATGTTAAGCAGAGAGTTAAACCTGTGGGCACCTGAATCAATTTTAGAAAAGCTGTAAGGAGAGAGATAGAGAGGAACAGAGGGGAAGGAGAAGTGAGAGAATAAGAGTGAAACGGAAAAGGGAAGAAATATGGAGGTGGAGGAAGAATAAATCGGAGGGAGCTAGAAAAAGAAAGAGGGAGGGAGATAACAATCTGATTGAAAAAATATGTTAAGCAGAGAGTTAAACCTGTGGGCACCTGAATCAATTTTTATTGGAGAGAGAAAAGCTGTAAGGAGAGAGATAGAGAGGAACAGAGGGGAATGAGAAGTGAGAGAATAAGAGTGAAAGGGAAAAGGGAAGAAATATGGAGGTGGAGGAAGAATAAATCGGAGGGAGCTGTAACAGTGTGTGGAAGTAGGAAGGAGATAGGAGGTATGTACTATGTAGAGGGAATGAATTGGGGAGATGTTATATTAGGTTTCCAATTGTCGAACAAAATCGTTCGACCTATCTATCAGAGGAAAAGAGCAGATTCGAAAGCTAAATGCACTTTCACCAGGGAGCTGCGGCAGAATCAGGAAGGTAGAGAGAAAAGGAAAGAGGAGTAACAGAGGATGAAGAATGGGAGGGAGAGAGAAGGAAGGAGGGAGTTAATGGAAGAGAGAGAGAGAGAGAGGGGAATGATATGGGAGAGAGAGAGAGGGATATCAAACATGGGAACTTGACAGCTTGTGTGTTGGGTTATTATTATTGACGTGTTAGCCTTCCTTATCTCCTCTCTCTCTCTCTCTCTCTCTCTCTCTCTCTCTCTCTCTAGAGGTTCACAAGAGCTTTCTATCTTTTGTTTACACATTTGCGCTCCCATCTCAGCCTCTCTCTCTATCTCTCCCACTCCTATTACTTCTTCTACCTCATTATTTCTTCTCTCTTTGTTTTTGATCCTGTTATTAAATTCCTCTTTCACTGCAATGTCCATTGTATTTCTTACTATTTTCACACGTAGTTCCTATCTAAACACCTACCTATAGGTACGTACTGGGATATCTTGGGAAAATACATACAAAGTTGTGCACTTAGGGACAAGCTCATATTTCCCATTTTCACTTAGAAAGAAAAATCGGCAAATATCACCCAGTCGGAGTGGGCCGGTAAAAGCCATCAGATACCAGTCCTGCAAAACGTTGCTTAACTTAAGTGAGCCTTAGGCAACTGGTGCATATTGACGTGTTCTTTTGTTGCTGTTGGCTGCAAGCAAAGTGCATGGAACTGTGGAGTAGTGTGCAAGATGTGTTTTTATGAACGCCTGATAATTATTTGTGTGTATGCAACGTGTAATGAACAAAAAAACATCCGCGATAAAGATAACCATTTGGCGGTAAATTTTGAATTTTTCAAAAAAATTTAACTGCCACGAGATTTCGATTTTTGCCTAAATTTGATGTCTTGTGAGCTTTTGGACACAGCATTTAATATCCATGTAGTTTTCTAAATCTGTAGGTATCTGGTTTGAAAAGGTAAGTACCCAGCTAACTAGCTATCAGTGGTGTTTTGTCCATTTGGAATAAACGTCCTACATAGTCCAATATCAGGTCTGTCAAGAATTCAGTTTCAGCTTTGGTTTGTGTGTTTTCTTGCTATTGACTTATTTAACTTTGCCATTTTACCAATTTCATTTGGGGTTGACAGTTCTTAGTAAATAACCTAATCAATTATGAATAAAGTTGATTTTTTAATTAGAAAGTTCCCCAACTTTTTGAAATACAGAGTTTTGGAACCACCTCTGTGAGTGTAAGCAGTTAAATTTTGGCTAGCTCTTTGGTTATGGAACAATGGTTGTACCTGCTCCTAGGACTTAATTTCATTGAATAACTACAGGTCATACATTATGTGTTACAGGCACTCTGCAACTGCTTTTGAAAGGTTGTGAGCAGACTTTAGACTTGTGCCATCCGTTGATCATTTATCATTTGATTGGAAACACCAGCTCCTCAACATTGGTCTCATGAGGCTGAGTACAAGACTCGACTACTCAGTCACCTCTCCAGAATTCAGGTTATTACAAATTCTTGTCAAGGACCTACTTAAGGTAAGATTCTAAACTCATACTCTTAAGTTGAATAACTACAGGTCATACATTATGTGTTACAGGCACTCTGCAACTGCTTTTGAAAGGTTGTGAGCAGACTTTAGACTTGTGCCATCTGTTGATCATTTGATTGGAAACACCAGCTCCTCAACATTGGTCTCATGAGGCTGAGTACAAGACTTGACTACTCAGTCACCTATCCAGAATTCAGGTCATTAGAAATTCTTGTCAAGGACCTACTTAAGGTAAGATTCTAAACTCATACCCTTAATATTTCCTTTGGTTTAAATACTTCTCTGTCTACATTGGTATCAGGTTCAGGTAACAACAGGTAAGTATAGGTATTTTTTGGTTGCTAATAAAAAGACTCCAAACTATCCTACCCTTTTATTATTTACCTATTTTTCTTCCTCTGTTATTTTTATCATTTAAAGCTGAAACTTCTTTTGACAAGAGATTTTTTTATTATTTTTTTATTTTTTACTATTTTTTACAGTACCTATTTCTTTCTTTTTATTTCCTTTCATTTCCTTGTTGGTTTCTCATCAACCCAACAAACTTGCAAACAATTTTCATTTTCTCAAGTACTTTTTGTTGATTCAATTTATTTTGTTGATTAAATAAATACAAAGTTAAACATTTTTTCCCTGTAAAGTTTTGGCAAATTTGTTTAATTTCAACAGAGAGCATGGGGAAAAATGTAAATAACTAAATACTCAAAATAAAAAATAGAAATACAAAGGCAAATTAAATTAAAATCGAAAAAAAAAAAAATCTTGGTGAGTAGTTGAGTACTTATTGAGTAATTTGTATTCAAACTCAAAGTTTTTCACATAAATTTTATCATTTACCCAAGTCTTTTAATTTGCATAAACACCTCTGTATATTATTTTAAGTAAATGTTAGCTTGAAGGTTAAAGCATGTCCACATTGAACTTTCTTTATAAATAAAAATGAAATATTCTCAAATATTAAATTGCTTTACCAAGAAAATGAAATAAAATAAATGGGTAGGGGTTTTTATTTTTAAAAAACGAGCTTGCAGTACATTAGAGAATTACTTAATGTAAAAAAAGGAAAGGAAAAAATCCAATCTCTTACTTCACACTCTTTCCCAAAGATTTGTGTTCTTTTTAACCCAGTGTTAACTTATTAAGCAAGGAAAATGTCTTTCTCGGGGAGTTTTCTTTGCCTTGCCCCCAGGGAGTTAACAAACACTCCAAGTTTACTAGAAAGCACTTGTATTAGATATCTTCCAATCTAATTTACTTTTAGATGATAAGAGTTTGTACTAAGCCAAGGGATCCTATGTATCTATCTACTTTTGTACATACCTACCAACCTGTGTGTTATATTAGGTAAGAAATAAAGAAGTGATGTGTAATTTGTAGTATGTACTTATACTAAACTTAGATATCAGAGGAAACAGTAGAGAAAGAAGCAACAGATAAACCATTACCCATTACTTGTACTAACCTAGTAAAATAGAACTGATGTTAGGTACTTATGTAAACAGGAATGCATGAGTAGAAGGTATAAGAAGAGGAAATAAAGAATGGGAAAACAAGGAGATAGGTAGAGAGGAGTCTAATTTACTTTTAGAAGATAAGAGTTTGTACTAAGGGATCCTATGTATCTATCTACTTTTGTACATACCTACCAACCTATGTGTTATATTAGGTAAGAAATAAAGAAGTGATGTGTAATTTGTAGCACTTATACTAAACTTAGATATCAGAGGAAACAGTAGAGAAAGAAGCAACAGATAAACCATTACTTGTACTAACCTAGTAAAATAGAACTGATGTTAGATACTTATGTAAACAGGAATGCATGAGTAGAAGGTATAAGAAGAGGAAATAAAGAATGGGAAGACAAGGAGATGGGTAGAGAGGAGGAAAGAATAGGGAGAGGAAAGAGTAGAGAGAAATAAAGAGGGATAGGTAGATTTCCAAGTTTCCCCAGTAAAGAAAATATCATTTTATTTATTTTCATACAAGAAGGAACTTTAGGCTCCAGTGCGTGGGTGTTCACATCGGTGCACCTTACCTCGCCTTGCCCCGACCTTAGCGGAAATTAAGCCGTACTGTTACTCAGGGAAGCAACAAACTAATCAATGTTGATTCTTATATGGTGCAATGGTATTATATCATGATTGCACCATGTAGGTAATATCATTAGACGAGGCTGACGAGGCATGGTGCGCCAGTGTGGACGTGTACTTAGGAAGTTTCAATTTTCCTCTCGTGTTTGAAATTGATTCAATCAGTAGAAAACACGAGATAGAAAAAAATGGCTTTCAATTCAAATTTGAAGTGTGATCGAGTTCACTGTTGTATGAAAAATTTCCACTGATAGAAATAAATCGAGCACCTAACACGAATGTTGAATTATTTCCAATTGTCGAACAAAATCGTTCGACCTATCTATCAGAGGAAAAGAGCAGATTCGAAAGCTAAATGTAGAGAGGAGGAGGAGGAGGATAAGAGAAGGAAAAAGATAAATAATAATAATAGATTTATTGATTACCTACTTTCTTTTTAACAAAAATCTTTTCTTGTTCCACTAAGTACATGTAGGTAGTACTTTTCGGGAACATTAAGTAAAATTGGTATTGGTATTGCTATTGCAGATAGAAAGAGAGAGAAAAAGAAAAAAATTTCCACTGATAGAAATAAATCGAGCACCTAACACGAATGTTGAATTATTTCCAATTGTCGAACAAAATCGTTCGACCTATCTGTCAGAGGAAAAGAGCAGATTCGAAAGCTAAATGCACACTTTCACCAGGGAGCTGTGGCACGAATTGACTGACAAATTCGATAGCTTTCACAGACAGCGGAGTTGAAGACAAATTATCGGAAACAATTTCCACACGCAATGTCTATCTGTCTCTGTCACGCGGGACTTTTGTATTTCGGTCAGTAGTGTCCTGAGGATATAGTCAGTGACTGATTGGAGGATTGGATTGGGTTTACACTTTTCCACACGCAATGTCTATCTGTCTCTGTCACGCGGGACTTTTGTATTTCGGTCAGTAGTGTCCTGAGGATATAGTCAGTGACTGATCGGAGGATTGGATTGGGTTTACACTGTTTACAGTAAGTAATATGGGTAAAGGGGTCATTGCCATATTGGACTTGCAGCTTGCAGGAGTTGCAAATAATCAGAAATTCAGGACCAAAAATAGGTTTCTTCCATTGATGTCAATTCACATTTACTCGCTCTTAGACTATGATTACCAGGTGTTAAAAATTAACCACAATTAAATTGGTTTTGTTGGCGATATCTCAATTCAGGTTTGGCAAATTACTCTTTTTTGTGATGTCTTACGCAAGTCTACATTTTCTCTTTCAGAGTAATGCCAAGAATCCTGAAACGCCTAGATGGTAACTTGCAAAGCAATATCAGCTCAGTTAACAGGACGCTAACTTTGGTTGCAAATACTCGCTAACAGGCAAAATTTTTTGAAACAATAGTCGTATTTTCTTTTCGAAAGCAGAGACAATTCCCCCTCTTTTGAATCTAATGTCTCCTCTTTTTAAGGAAAATACGGGAATTATTTAAACCACTTGGTAGCCCCTGTACTAAATCATTGGAAATCCAAGATGGCACGTTCCCAACTATCAAAGTGATTAAAGATCAAGCAAGGGTTCAGTTTCCATTTCCAAAACCAAAATACGCCTAATTCTTATTTTATTTCACGGACTCGGGGCATATCGGGCCGGTTAAACCCCCCTGTAAACAGCCCTGAGCTTATACTCATATAAAGAACCGCGAGTGAAGTTTTATTACTTTCCTTCGTCGCCCATATAATGAGGACAATGTTTAACATGTGTTTTTCTTAGTCTTTGTTTTAAGACAAGAATGACAAGATGGGGTTTTTGGTGGGTAATTAAATTCGGTGTGCGGAAATTGTGACACTCTCTGCACCGGTCTGGGATTACAGAATAAAGTAAAAGTAAACTTTTTGTACTTTTGGCATATCCGCTAAGTATACTATTTCCCCGCTTACTTGCTCTCTTTCTCCCGCTCTCTCCCTCTCATTCACTTCCTTCGTCTGGGATTACAGAATAAAGTAAAAGTAAACTTTTTGTACTTTTGGCATATCCGCTAAGTATACTATTTCCCCGCTTACTTGCTCTCGTTCTCCCGCTCTCTCCCTCTCATTCACTTCCTTTCTTTATGTTTCTCTCCCTCTATTTCTTTCCTTCATTCTCATCCTCCATGAATCTTTTATCTTCGTGTAATAATCCCCGGAGAGGGAGGGAGAGAGGAAGAAAGAGGGGGAGGGGGAGAGATAGAGCAAGAAAGCGGGAACAGGGATAGAAAGAGGGAGAGATATAGTAAATCCGATATCTCTGATAAAATCTCCCTTCTTTGGCCAATTGATCAAAGCATTGCCAAATGAGTGGTTTTCTAACTTTTAAACTACAGACGAAGTACGGGTAATAATAAGTAGTAGAATTAAGAGTAGACTAGCAGTAGAAGAAGTAAGGGCCAATTGATCAAAGCATTGCCAAATGAGTGGTTTTCTAACTTTTAAACTACAGACGAAGTACGGGTAATAATAAGTAGTAGAATTAGGAGTAGACTAGTAGTAGAAGTAAGAAATTCTGCAAGCGTGCCAGAATAGGAGGACAAACTTCTTTATCAGAAGGAATAAATAAAAGCCAATAGAAGTAAGAAATTCTGCAAGCGTGCCAGAATAGGAGGACAAACTTCTTTATCAGAAGGAATAAATAAAAGCCAGAGGAGGTGTCGGATAGAAGTAAGAAATTCTGCAAGCGTGCCAGAATAGGAGGACAAACTTCTTTATCAGAAGGAATAAATAAAAGCCAGAGGAGGTGTCGGGATTTTTAAAAATGCTGAAAAGCATTATCCTTATGACTATTTTACAATTGCTGGCACAGTGACAAAAATTTACTAATAGGAGGGTTGCGTTCCTAAGAGATGAAAAGAATAGAAAGGTATGCAGATTTGATAGGGAGGTGTCGGGATTTTTAAAAATGCTGAAAAGCATTATCCTTATGACTATTTTACAATTGCTGGCACAGTGACAAAAATTTACTAATAAGAGGGTTGCGTTCCTAAGAGATGAAAAGAATAGAAAGGTATGCAGATTTGATAGAATAGAAGGGCGAACAATTTTAATAGCTTTGAAAGAAACCCTTTTTGGAGACATCTCCCGTTAATTTATAAGTTACTGGATTAC
>NW_007382126.1:5439-9378 GCF_000475195.1 Diaphorina citri | reverse complement strand
AAATAATGACAAAATAATAAATATACTCATGAAAAAATCATATTGTGAAAATATTTTTAACATTTTGAGGTTAAGTTGCAACAACCTCGCAAGTAAATTCAGTTTTTTCGATCGAGAAAACTTCTTTGGCAAGTGTTAACCTCTTTGGAAGGGCACGCTTGCGCATGCAAATTATGAGTGACCACGATATCAGCTGTTCCATTTGATTTACACTAATGTTTACATTTTTTTTTTTTTGTTTCCAAGTTGTGACAACACGCTTTTGCTGTTGCTACTCATGTCTGACCGTAAGCTAAACCAAGCTCTAGACAGTCTGGACTAGTGAACTCTACCATAAACAACTGGAATGCTCACTCATGCACAAAATTTCGCTCTTGAACTCTACCATAAACAACTGGAATGCTCACTCATGCACAAAATTTCGGTCTTTGTTTACAAAAATTTCGAGGTTAGTTTTTTTTTTTTTCGCTGCATGGCTAAAAATTAAAGTCTACATTTGAATGTACGGTTTCCTGTATATTGTTTTCGTGAGGTTTTAAGAACTACACAGATTATTCATAGCCAGAAACAGTAGAAACTTTATTTTTAACTTTTATTAAGAACATATTAAAAAGCTTAGAACCTTTTTCTTACAAGACAGACATTTTTTTTTTGGGAACTATAAACTGAAAAAAAAAAAAAAAAACAACAGATGATTTTTTTTTACATTTTTTTTTTTTTAAATTAAAGTGCGTTTTTTTAAACCAACACTCCCCCTAAAACGTAAGAGAGACGAAATTGTGCTCTGAATTGTTTAAAGTGGCACTGGTTTTGTTACACCGTGTCAGTTTGTGTTTTTGTGGGGGGATATAACTTTATTATATTACTTTATTTTTTTTTTTATATAATATTTCATTTTTTTCTCCTTCTTTTTCTTTTCTTTAACTGACGTTGTACAATTGTATTCATTGAAATGTTGTATTTTTAATGTTAGGTATATTATGTACAATAAAAATAAATTGAATTGAATTGAATAACTTAAGTAAAAAAGTACATATATCAATGTTGTATCTGTTGAGTTCTTTAGCTACTAGCTACTATGGCTGTTCTTCTAGGAGTTGTAATAGAAGATTTAGATGTCGAGTCCAGTAATGTTCTTACATTCCAAGATGCAAATTTCAGTTTCTGTAGGGTTTGGAAAATGAGTCTATTTTTGCACAGTAAAGGACAGTTGTCTCCCCCAGAATCCGTGAGACAGACTGGACTAGGTTCAGTGTGGGATTCAGAATTACTCCTACCCACCTGGGGTAATTTTCCTGTTTGTGTTGTACTATTCATTATTATGCAGATTTTTGGGTGATATTTGAAAGGATTGTTTTGATATTGTTACAAGTGGTACTGATTTTCTGGCCAATCACACTGTCAGCCATGTGCCCACTGATGAACTCGGCAAAGGGATCTCTGACAGAATTCGTAAACACATGACCCACCCTCCTCTTTTATCCGGGCTTGGGACCGGCATTGACGTGATTGATGGTGTTTGTCAATGGCAGAGTTACATACATACGTACAGACCATGGGCTAAAAATCACTTTTTTGACATCAGTGGATCCCAAAACGAATATTTCCAACCATTTCACGATTTTGAAAATTTGCAATACTCTCATTACTATTATAGCTCGCTATACTGTAGTAATAGAAAGTAAAAATGGTTAACACCCCTCACGTCATAAACACACTTCTATGTGAGGGGAGGTAGTGACCTTTACTAAACCGAACTTCGGTTTAGTCAAGGTCACTACCTTCCCTCACAATCTCACATGGAAGTGTGTTTATTTTTAGGTTTACGTTTCCCCTCTTGCCATACTAAGCTTGTGGTCAGACTTAAGTTGCATAAGCACGAGTGACCAGCCTGGTCAATCATCCGCAACTTATGAAATTAGCAAGATAAAAAATCTCAACAAAACGGATTTTAAAGTAAATAATAAATTACCGAACTAATAAAAACTACAAATAATGACAAAATAATAAATATACTCATGAAAAAATCATATTGTGAAAATATTTTTAACATTTTGAGGTTAAGTTGCAACAACCTCGCAAGTAAATTCAGTTTTTTCGATCGAGAAAACTTCTTTGGCAAGTGTTAACCTCTTTGGAAGGGCACGCTTGCGCATGCAAATTATGAGTGACCACGATATCAGCTGTTCCATTTGATTTACACTAATGTTTACATTTTTTTTTTTTGTTTCCAAGTTGTGACAACACGCTTTTGCTGTTGCTACTCATGTCTGACCGTAAGCTAAACCAAGCTCTAGACAGTCTGGACTAGTGAACTCTACCATAAACAACTGGAATGCTCACTCATGCACAAAATTTCGCTCTTGAACTCTACCATAAACAACTGGAATGCTCACTCATGCACAAAATTTCGTCTTTGTTTACAAAAATTCGAGGTTAGTTTTTTTTTTTTTCGCTGCCATGGCAAAAATTAAAGTCTACATTTGAATGTACGGTTTCCTGTATATTGGGTTTTCGGGATTGTTTTAAGAACCTACACAGATTATTCATAAGCCAGAAACAGTAGGAAACTTTATTTTTAACTTTATTAGAACATATTAAAACGCTTAGAACCTTTTTCTTACACAAACAGACATTTTTTTTTTGGGACTATAAACTGGAAAAAAAGAGAAAAAAACACACAGATGAATTTTTTTTACATTTTTTTTTTTTTTTAAATTAAATGCGTTTTTTTAAACCCACACTCCCCCTAAAACGTACTTTCATACAGAGGACTAAAATTATGGGTCTTAATTTAAATTAAAATTACACTGGTTTTGCTTAGCACGTGACAGATTGGTATTACTTTTGCTCTTGCAGCGACTATTAACTTAAGCTTATCTGCACTCGAAATGACTACTTAGAATTACATATAACTTTCTACCTATAATAAAATTACTCATGATCTTATAATATTGTTATAACGAACCGTTATTTAAACATTACATTATCAAATTATTGAAGAAAATGTAGTACTTTTCATTTCAACAATGTTAGGTATATATAGTACAACTGAAAAATAAATTCAACAATGAATTAATACGTATAGTAAAAATTTTCCAATCTAAATTCCAAAACAAGTTTTTTTTTTTTTTTTACTAGATTGTTTACGTACAGTATACCTCTACACTTAGAGTTGTCGGGGTATGAAAATCTAACTAGAGAGCACATTATGACTTTGGAACCATGACAGGTAATTTAAGACAGTCTTCATTTATATAATGCTAAACAAAAGTACATACATAAGTATAAACATGATTAGGAATGGAGAAAATATAAGCTAAGAAAGATATTATGGTGATTAGCCACTCCAACGACATGGCGCCTGAGGACAGGATCCTTGCCACTGAGATCTGCAGGGAAGTTCATGAGTGCGGTAAATCTAGAAAGCGATGGCCCAACCTTTGAGAAGTTAAATGTTCAATTCTAATTATATAGTATGATGATCAAATGTATTATAATCTAAAATTCAAATATATTTAGCTCTTAATTTTAAGAAAAACTTTTTTTATTGATGAATACTAAACCTGCACTAACTCATGTATTTCCAATATCTTAAGATTTGCCGAATGAAGTATGAATAGAACCATTATTCCTGAAAATTTTCAAATGAATTGACAGATACCACTTACTTTTCTTTCAACACCTACTTTTTTACTCAGTAGAAAAGTTAAATTGCATACTGACTGTTCCTTCCAGCAACAAATCAAGCTCTACTGACTATTAGTATCAAGAGGTAATCTACTGTCTCTATAGTTTTCTTCAGCTTAAAGGACAATTCTCTCTGAGACAAACGAAACTGTATGTCCAATCTGTTTATTGTTTTTGATTTTGACAAATAGGAGGACACATTCAGTGATACCTACCAACCCTCCAGCAGTTAGCCAGATTCTCTCTCAA
>NW_007382126.1:0-3876 GCF_000475195.1 Diaphorina citri | reverse complement strand
ATGATATTGGACGTCTAATGCCAGACTCCGATGCGTTGATCGCAAGGTGTCCCAAGTTGTACCCCTCATGTGAGTGGCGAGTCCGGCGTTTGTCGCACGTGCGTCCACACCGCGACAACTGAATGCGAGTGGAGGTGGATGTTTGTGTTGTGTTGGATGTGCTGCTGTGCCACCGGAGTCTGCGCGTCGTTGTGAGGGTTTCTGCTTGTAGTACTACCCCTCTTAATTGGGTCATCGGACAAGTCGTCTAGATGTATATGTCTGAGAGCGCGTTGAGTATCTATTGCTGATGCGTATCAGCTGAGACGTAAATCTGATCCCCATCATCAGAACTGCCACCGAAAACTCGAGCTCAAACCATTACCAACACATCGTGGAATATGCATTTTGGCGGAGAAGAAGAGTACTCTACCGATGTGAGAGTCATCTACCACTCGATCCTCTCTATATTTACGTCGAGCGAAAGCATAAGTAGACTGCGTAGCACGCTATGATGGAATGTTATAGTAAAGCAGCGACTCACCAACACACGCAGCATGAGCTATGGATGACCATCTCAGCAGACAACAATCAAATCCAGTATAAGACCCCAACGAGCCATAGACACCATGCAAGCGACTTAACACACTACTCGCTGTGTATGTATAAGCTAAAACTACTAACTGTAGAGGGATATGGCTATCACCGGATCGGTCTAAACATCGCACGTTAATATTGAATACATGAATGATATCGCAGGGAGGTTGCGGTCAAGACTCGAAAGACTCCGCTTAAGTTTGCTCTCTCGATTGCCACGGCTTCTGATCACATACCACATATGCAGTATAGTTGACGTATGTGGACGTTCATACTCCCGCGATCCGATGTTGCCGAGGATGTCCAGAGTTGTACAACGTCTGTACCCCCAATTGAGTGCGAGTCCCGGCTGTGGGTCCTGCACGTTCGTCTCACCGCTGACAACTGAATGGAGTCGGCATGGTGCGATGTTGTGGTGGAATGGTGCTGCTGGGTGCCACCGGAGTCTGCGTCGTTTGGAGGCGTTTCTTGCTGGCTGGTATCTTAATTGCTCAAGTCGCGTAGTTTGGCGCGGATGTGGTTTGTGCGCTTGTGCCCACTAGTGTGTATTTCGGCGGAAGATGGTACGAACCTGGACGCCAAGTATGTCCAGTCACACATCGACACAGGCTCATCAACAACCATATCCAAAATGCGCAACCAGCCAAACACAGCCTCAACTCTGCGAATTTGGCGACATACCAATGTAAGAGTAATCCGGCAATACATACATACATGATTGATATCAGGCTTTTCGTCGATCAACGGTTGCTCGTCTTCTCATATGGTGGTTGTCTCAGGCATGCCTTTCGAGTGACTGGACAACGCCGGCTTTGATCTGCACACACACGTTCACATCGATTAATGCAGATGAACCCGCATGACCTGCTGGTCGGCTGTGCTGGATGGACGGAGGATGGTGGCGTGACTGGGCGGCGCAGAGTTGCCGCGGATGATGGGTGGAACTTCTAGGTTACTAACACAGGTACTCGGTGTCGCAGCGGCAGATTGGAACCAGTCTCAGGTTCAAGCTGTAGCACGGACCAAAATACTATAGTTGCCCCAGTGCTGATACACATTATGTGGTCTTGCGTAAGCGTGAGGCTTTGTTCCTTGCCGGTGCATTGCTTCCCGGTATGATAGCTGCTGACGTATGGCGAAACGTTGTTGCCCCCTCCGAAACGCCTGCTAAGGTAAAATTGTCTTTAGGCACACAGGACTTGTTAGCATCGCATTTCTGTCTCAGCATGTCTGTGCTTCCACCGGTCAGCTACCGAGACCATCTCATGTGTTGTTACCCTAGTATGTCATTGCTTCCTTTATCTTTTTCCCTCCTCACTGTTTTTTTCTTTGTAGTGGATTATTCTTATTTTTATGATTCGAGACAAAAAAAGATGAAAAAATGATAATAATATAAACGAAAAACGTGAGGATGGTAAAATACATAAGGCAATTTCGGAACATTTTGAGCTATAAGACCTGATTGACGTAATTCTGTTTGTGTTTTTATTGTGGGCTAAATTTGTGTTTTAAAATATATGAGGACCTTTTGTGAGGCTATAGAGGCTGGTCTGTTTGCAGCTGCATTTCTCCAAGTTTTTGGTTCGAGGCCAATGAGTTTGATGTCCTCCTTGAGTATGTCAATCCATCTCTTTTTCGGCTTGCATTGCGGGCGATATCCGGTTTCAAGTTCCGAAAAGGCTACCTTCTTTGGGATTCGGTTTTCAGGCATTCTACTGAGGTGCCCAGCCCATCGAAGCCTTCGTTGACGTATATCGTATACGTATACGACATACATACATACATGATCTGGGTATCCGTCGTGGCCGACGATCCTGCTCCTCCAATGCTCTTCTACAGATGGCGTTTCTCTGGTGACTGCGAAGTCTAGCAAGTGATCTGCATGAATCCGTGAGGCTGCCTCCCAATGGAGGATGAGATTCAGAGTTAATACTCCTACTCATCTGGGGTACATTATCCGTTATGTTTTCAAAGTACGCCATCTTTGAAGATTTTTGAAGAGAGACGAAATTGTGCTCTGAATTGTTTAAAGTGGCACTGGTTTTGTTACACCGTGTCAGTTTGTGTTTTTGTGGGGGGATATAACTTTATTATATTACTTTATTTTTTTTTTATATAATATTTCATTTTTTTCTCCTTCTTTTTCTTTTCTTTAACTGACGTTGTACAATTGTATTCATTGAAATGTTGTATTTTTAATGTTAGGTATATTATGTACAATAAAAATAAATTGAATTGAATTGAATAACTTAAGTAAAAAAGTACATATATCAATGTTGTATCTGTTGAGTTCTTTAGCTACTAGCTACTATGGCTGTTCTTCTAGGAGTTGTAATAGAAGATTTAGATGTCGAGTCCAGTAATGTTCTTACATTCCAAGATGCAAATTTCAGTTTCTGTAGGGTTTGGAAAATGAGTCTATTTTTGCACAGTAAAGGACAGTTGTCTCCCCCAGAATCCGTGAGACAGACTGGACTAGGTTCAGTGTGGGATTCAGAATTACTCCTACCCACCTGGGGTAATTTTCCTGTTTGTGTTGTACTATTCATTATTATGCAGATTTTTGGGTGATATTTGAAAGGATTGTTTTGATATTGTTACAAGTGGTACTGATTTTCTGGCCAATCACACTGTCAGCCATGTGCCCACTGATGAACTCGGCAAAGGGATCTCTGACAGAATTCGTAAACACATGACCCACCCTCCTCTTTTATCCGGGCTTGGGACCGGCATTGACGTGATTGATGGTGTTTGTCAATGGCAGAGTTACATACATACGTACAGACCATGGGCTAAAAATCACTTTTTTGACATCAGTGGATCCCAAAACGAATATTTCCAACCATTTCACGATTTTGAAAATTTGCAATACTCTCATTACTATTATAGCTCGCTATACTGTAGTAATAGAAAGTAAAAATGGTTAACACCCCTCACGTCATAAACACACTTCTATGTGAGGGGAGGTAGTGACCTTTACTAAACCGAACTTCGGTTTAGTCAAGGTCACTACCTTCCCTCACAATCTCACATGGAAGTGTGTTTATTTTTAGGTTTACGTTTCCCCTCTTGCCATACTAAGCTTGTGGTCAGACTTAAGTTGCATAAGCACGAGTGACCAGCCTGGTCAATCATCCGCAACTTATGAAATTAGCAAGATAAAAAATCTCAACAAAACGGATTTTAAAGTAAATAATAAATTACCGAACTAATAAAAACTACAAATAATGACAAAATAATAAATATACTCATGAAAAAATCATATTGTGAAAATATTTTTAACATTTTGAGGTTAAGTTG
>NW_007382125.1:8335-9380 GCF_000475195.1 Diaphorina citri | reverse complement strand
CACGATGTAGAGAAAGAAAAGGTTGAAAGAAGATGTTTAGCGCATTGGTTAAAAGAATACAATGCCAGTATGTGATGGGAAGTGAAAGACTGAAGAGATAGTAGAGATGCAAGGTATGTTATTACTATTTTGAAAGGAAATTGAGGGTGGAAGATATGTTTTGCGAAGGATAATGAAAAGAGAAGCGAGTACAGAGGATGGCTAAGGTAGATTGAGAAACGAGTAGAAGAGGAGAGGTAAAAATAAGAATTGGGGCGAGGGAAAGAGAAGAGGGAAAGACAAAGTGAAGAGAAGGAGAGGTAGGAGGGCGAGATAAAGATACTAAACTATGATGAGAGATTATGTAGTTAGAATTAGAAGAATGAGATAACAAAATGTGTAGGGAAGCAGAAAAAGGAGGAGAGGAAAATAAGAAGAAGAAGAAGGGAAAATGAAGGAGAGATAAAAGGAAGAAGGGAGAAATGAGAAGAGTATTAAGGGAGAAAGGAGAAGGTTCAGAGCACGAAAAAAGAAGGGAAGAAAAGGAGGGAATGGAAAAAGAAGTAGGTGAAAAAAATTGTATGGGGAGAGAAGGGAAGAAAACGATAGGAGAAAAAGGATAGAATAGAAATAGAAGGACAAAAGGAGAGAACAAATACTGTACGTTACAATCCCACGGGGTATTGTACAAACTGTACAAGGAAGACTATAATGAACGTTGTGTTAGGATAGAAATAATACAAAAATGTCTATGATAATTCAGAGGATTTTTTTTTTTTTTTTTTTTTTTTTTTTTTTTTTGTTATACTCGGCCATAGGTAACGTGAAATATCTGTATTTTCCCACTAGGGTCCGCACAGGTCGAACAGCATTAGAAAATCCTGTTTCTTTCTGTATAAGTGACAGAAAATTAAAAAGCGGCCTTGTTTTTACTCACGAGAATATTGTATACTACGACGCAGTGAACATTAGCCATTACGAACGTTCTGTTAGATCTACCCGTTCACAGAAAAACATATGTTCATATACGCCGTTCAAGTGGAAACTCTCATGAAAAAGGTCAACA
>NW_007382125.1:2934-3704 GCF_000475195.1 Diaphorina citri | reverse complement strand
CGTTTTTCGGCAAAGTCACAACTTTAGGTCGAGTTTATTTCAATCTGGAACGGATTCTGATTTGTGTGAACGCCGTGTAATGTTTTGAGTATGCAATGTGCAACAAAAGAAACATTAGTGGAGATTGCGATTTCACCACTTTAGCTTTAGAATGAAAGGAAAATATGTACCTATCTCACCATTTTGTAATTAAATCGAGAGGTGGTATAAAGGAAAAGATTGAATAGAAAGAGAGAGCTTCGTACACAGAGTAAGAGAGGGAGGAAGGAATATTGGAAAAGACTTTTAAGGTCCCTCCACACGATGCGAAGAGTCCATCTAACTACAGTCCAAAAAGATTAAAGTCTTTGAGTTTCGCATTGGCTTCAGTCCATTTGGACTTTTGGACTGGTCGTGTGTAGGAATGCCACGGATGGGGAAAATCCTTCCTACATTCTTTCTTTCAAAAGTTCTCACGAGGTTCTAGTACAGGCCGAAGTTTTAGTGCAGGCCAAAATAGCTCGCAGTTCTTCAGAACTGAGAGCGTGAGCTGTCCAGACACCAACCAAGCACGGGAACTAATGCAGTCAAAGTGGAATGGCCGATATCTAAATGGGCTCCATTGTAAAACGTTCCATTTTTTAACATTACTTCACCCTGTAGAGAGGAGAAGAAGAGGAAGAAGGAGGAGTAGGAGTAAGAGGAGAACAAGAAGAAGACAGTTATCTCTATCTGCAACCTGCAATTGAATTTTGAATTTTTTTGTATGCAGTATTTCTCTTTTACTTTCT
>NW_007382125.1:0-1676 GCF_000475195.1 Diaphorina citri | reverse complement strand
CCATGTTTATTTCCGCGCATTCTCTCTCTGCCTCTTCTATTATGTACCAACCTATCTACCCTCGCCTTTCAAGCAAAAAAGAAAAATTCTCTCATTCGTTTTCATCCCCTCCCTTCATTTCTACTAGTCCCTCCCTCCTCTCTCCCCCCTCCTTTGCCTTTTTCAGACCGGTGAGTCCCAGGGAACGCCCCGGGTTCGACCCTCCAAAAAGACCAAGGATAAAAACGCGGAAAAATATTTAATTATTAACGTACTGACTATTTCGATAACTCTTCAAGAGCAAAAAGCCCACAACTTTTGAGGCCTCATTCCCTTTTTTCAAGCTTTATTTTTCTTAAGTATTACGGTATCAATCAAATACTGGCAACGCTAGAACAAATAAAAGACGGCCAACTCGGTTACAAATAACTTTCGGGGTCCCTAGAGTGTCTCTTTTCTCCCTCCGTTTTCCCCCCCCCCCCCCCCACCGCTTTATCCTTTCTGATGATTGGATTGTCTCCGTGGGGAAAAAGGGAATGATAGGAAGGGAAGAATTGGAGAGAAGGAGGAACAAAAACCTTTAGCCAGCGTTTCCCCCCAAGTTCTAGCTTATTATTACTTTGATTATTAGTTCTATTTGTGTCTTGCAGTGTCTTTTTGAACAAAGTAAGTTGGACGTTTATAATTGGATGGTTTCGCAATTTGTACTATTTAGTTTTAGTTTATCTGTTTTTGTTAAATTGTTAGTTTGTTCTGGGATAACTCTTTGAAGGGTTGGTCAGATTTTGACAAAATTTGGTTTAGCGGAATTTGGCTTTACGAAATTTGCCGTCGCTAAGAGTGACATTGAGGCCTTTTCTGAGGTGAATTCTACAGTTCACTAGACCATTTTTTTTTTTTTTTTTAAGGTACCTCTAGTGTATTCAACGTTAAAATTATTTATTACCATACTGTTGGCACATGCGGTAGGTAGTTTTTTTTATATTCCCTCTTTTTTTGTTCCTGTCCTCATTCTCCTCCTCCTCCTCCTTCTCTTTCTCCTCCTTCTCCTCCCCTTCTTTCTCATTTATCCATTCCCTATTTTTGTGTTTTTCTTAGGGAACACGATTATAACTTTCTGTTCAGAAATCTCGGAGACGCAAAGCAAACATTTTGTCTTGATTTTCTCTCCAGTATTTCCATTTTTCCCTCCTCCTCCTCCTCCTCCTCCTCCTCCTCCTCCTCCTCTTTTTTCCCTCCCTTTCTTGTTCCATTTGTTTCACCCATTCTCGGTCACTTTCTTCTACTCCTTCGCAACTGTTCCTCCCTTTTTATAATCTTAATCTCTCTCTAACCTTTCAGACATTTTTCTTCCTTTTTTTGTCAACTCCCTCCCTCCCTCTCTGTCTCTCTCCTTATTCCTGTTTCTCTCTTCCCCCTCCCCTCTCTTTCTCTCTCTTTCTTTCTCTCTCTCTCATTCTCCCTCTTCCTCTTCCCAACTCTCTCGTCTCTCTTTCTCTCTCTCTCTCTCTCTCTCATTCTCCCTCTTTCTCTTCTCAACTCTCTCTACCTCTCTCTCTCTCTTTCTCTCTCTCATTCTCCCTCTTTCTCTTCCCAACTCTCTCTTCCTCTCTCCATCTCTCTCGCTTTCTACACAGTGGTTGTGTTTTTTGGCTACAATCTAACACACATTTCACGTCGGAGGGGCGGGGGGGGGG
>NW_007382124.1:5704-9382 GCF_000475195.1 Diaphorina citri | reverse complement strand
CCCAGACAGCACAAAATCCTGTATTAAGGTTGTTCACAAACTGGAAAAATACAGTTGTAGCTTTGTATCCTATTGGAAATATCCAATGTTTTTTTGGAAAACAATGGTATTACAATCATGGATGAAACACAGAAACAGTGTATTAATCCAAGTTGGAAATTTACAAGTACCTCCAAAAACTGGAACCAAATTGTAACGCAGTTGGATTTTTACAATATTTTATTTCAAATTCAATTTCGGCGGCCATTTTGATAGATTGTATTTTTCAAATCCAGAAACAAGTGTATTCCAATCTTTTTAAAATTTGTTCAAATTGTTTTCAAATGGTAAAACCGTTTGGAATTTGACAACCTATAATACAAGACTATTACAATGCTAAAACAATGGTTTAACCATGTGAAATATTCCCACCTGTAATATTCCAATCTCATTACAATGATTTCTTTCCACTTGTATTAAGACTTGAATTATATACCTTGGAATTTTCCAATTGTATTCCAATATTAATTTAAAACTCTGGAATTTTCCAAAGGTCCGTTAACACGGTCTAATGAATTCTTTTCTTTAGCTATTTATTTATTTTTAATTATGTATGTCTACATTTATGAATACATACATAATTAAAACAAATAAATAAACAAATGAAAATAAGTACAAAATAAAGATACATATTTTAATGTTTTAGACAACAAATAGGTATTAAGATTTATTTTACAAAAGTATACATATTAATGCTAATTAATTCTTTTGTTTGGCTATTTTTTTGTTATAACTATTCATAGGTAATTAAATAAATGAAATAGGTACCTACAAAATAAAGGTGCATATTTTAATGTTTTAGACAAAACAAATAAAAAGGTTCATTTTTTGAAACAAAAGTTTGCTAATGAAACATATTGATCAGGGTGTCTACCAAAATGGAAAAATAAAATTCCCTGACTTTTCCCGGTTTTCCAGTCCAATTTTTCAAAATTTCCAGTCTACTTTTCCAAGATTTTCTACCCTATCTCCACTGCGCCGCAGCCGATTTTTTTCTTTTTTTCCAAGCAATGTCAGAGGCCTGTTAAATTTCTTGGAGTCCTCCATTTTGCACCATGAATTAACTGCGCCGCCAGTCCCAAATTTTTTCCAAGATAAAGATCTGGACCTTTGACCAAGATAATGACCTCAAGACTACTACAGGCCATTTTCTCTTCGATTGTCCTTTTGGGCCCTAATAGGTATTTACTATGAGGTGAAGTGGATTTTTTTTTTCTTTTTCTAGAACGGTATAAATAGCAATTAGAATAAAAGAGACAAAACAAAGGAAGTTGTTCACGAACCAAAAAAAAAAAAAAAAAAACAATATCACAATAATAACAGCGCCGCAGCAAAATTTTTGAACATTTTGGTGTCTAAATTCCTCAGCCTCGCAGGAGAATTCTTTTTACAAAGCATGAACACGATGAAGTTTGGCTCATTGTCACCGTCTACCAGCATTCACACCGACTATCCTTTCTCGGCGGGGCACTGACGGGTTAACACAAATAAAGGGGGGAAATGAGCAGCGCCCCAGGGCCCGAAATTTAGTTGCATCAATTCGCTTGAGCTACACACTCTATCAGAAAACCAGGGAGATTAAGCGAAATCTGAAATTCTTTATCGCCTACACAGAGACAACATTTCTGGTCCTCTAATATTACAAAAACTTAGTTATCAAACCAAACAACCATTTGGCGCGCAGGCGGAATTTTTTGAAGATTCTTGGTCTACACATATAGTAAGAGAAGCAGAACTTATCAAAGGTGTAATCTTCAGGGGCCGGCAGGCAAACTTTTTCAGTTAGTATGTAAACTGTAAGCTTGTGCATGTGTCAGTTTTTTATGTAATTACAAATACCGCTGTCAACAGACGAGTATCCCCACGTCTAAATCCACATTTAACAGTTCTATAGAACCCACAACACATGACCAGCGCCGCAGGCGAATTTTTTCAACTATGAACGATAAGTATATGGCTACTTTGAAAGGTAAGTATTATCCTTTTTAAGGAGTTACTTGCAACATGTTCGGAAAGGAACCTGATAAACGTAAATTAACCGTAACCTCAACAATTTTCCTTGAAAAATTACAATGATGAAAAATTACGAGGAGTATAGTATCTTTACATGAGTTCGTGAAGTGTTAGACAGTGACTTTACTTGTTTGCCTAACCATGTAAAAGTTGATACTGTGGAACACTTAAACCAGCATTTACGATCCCTGGAAATCACTTCAATTCCACCTTTCGCTGTCGCTATCCCAAGTCTTGTAAAAATTAAATGTAACCATACACGACAAAAGTACCGGAAAACTTCGTCCTCGTTATACTATTGAAGGTACGAAGAGAGACAAACAACAGTAACAAAAAAATTTAGGTACAAGGTGTAAGTTTACCAACGTAACGATTTTTTTAACTACGTTCTATAAACAAGTATGTAAGAGTGTTTATATACCTAGAAAGAATCAAAGTGTGGTTACAGGTACCTGAAAATGTACAGATACTACTAATATTCCCAAAAACCAACGGAACTGAGAATATCATGTAAAGGTTAAACTCTTAAAAGAATTTTTTAATTTTTTACGAGACTCCTTTTCTCTTTTCGGGGAGCTTGTTTAACAGTTTTCCCGTAAGACTTCCAAACAAAAATTACGGAGGAGCTCGATTTCCAAAATTTTTAAAGATGACAGAGTATTTTACCCGGAAACTAACTATTAAAGGTTAACGACATTTGTTAAGGCTATATATGTTAAGGAGACGTACCTTAATATTTTTGTAAAAGAATGAGGACTTTTGCTAACATATAAAGATTGTTTCAGACCCTACTCTAATACCGTCCATGTATTATAAATATAACTTCGTGTCACTTCCCTTTCGGAAACAAAATCCCAAATACAAGCTTCTATTCCGTTTGAAACAAAGTTATAGGATAATGGTAGTAGTCAAAAATTTGTAAAATAGGTCAACAGTTTCTAGAGATAGATGGAATGAAAACTCCCCTAAATCTTACAAATTAGGGTCCTTTTAAAAGTACTACTTTGATTTAGTGTTTTTATATAAAAGACCAGGATAGTACGTATGTACCTCACATCATGAGCTCATTGATAATAGCCTAAAGAAACTAATTTTGTTTGTATGTATGTTTTTTATTATTAGTTGGAATAATAATAAATATAAATTAGAAACCATACATCCATACAACAATTTTATACAATAGGAAATAACCAAAAAAAGTAAATAAAAGTAATATATATGGTAATAACTTTTTATTTATCGATTTGTGTTCGTAAGTAGTAATCGTAAGTTAGTCCCACAAGATGGTCTGACCTTTTGACCCTTTTCAGGCCCTTAAAGTAACCTCATGACCTTTTCAGTCCCTTAAAATGCCTTTTTCACGGTTTTTAGCTTTTTTCAGTCCCTTAAAAAAGTTTCAGGATTTTTTTCGTTTCTTTCTAAAGTTAATTTTTCATAACCGTTGGTACTTCCCCGTTGTATATTAGAGAGTTTTTTAAAGCGGACGCCCGCGACCTTTAAAACAGAGAAGTAATTATTCAAAACCCTTATAAAGTTTCGGATATTTTGCCTCTTTTCTGAAACCCGTCATTTTTTTTTCATACCGTTGGAACTTTCCTCGATGAATTTAAAAGAGCTTTTTTTTTA
>NW_007382124.1:0-1867 GCF_000475195.1 Diaphorina citri | reverse complement strand
AACATTTCAAGATCCATTTCCATAAGAAAGAGGATTTAGAAAAACAAGACACAAAACCCATTTCCATAAGAGGATACGTCTCTTCAAACAAGACAAGTGAATACTTAATAAGGTCCCTACGTGGAGTAGTACCTAGGAACTTCTTGAGAGGATACCAAAGTGGAAACAAGAATGAGAACATAATTACATGATAATTTATGACATTGGAAGTCGTGTATGTAATTATTCAAATTGTAGGAGAATATGACTCGTTCCAGGTGTTGGTAATCTTATAAGTACCCAGATATTAGTAACAAGATACTTCGGATACTTATTATAGAGATCCCAGACCCACAAGTCGGGAACCCAGGGATTTACATCAGATATATAGAGGTACTTCCCGTCGTAAAATGTGTTAGGAAATCTCTCTCTGGTACCACGGACTTGTTGTAAGGATATCCTATCATAACCGACGCGACGTCCTATTACATGCTAAGGCACCTAGAGGAGGTTAGACTTCCGTCTTCACAAATTTGAGCAGACATTAGGAACACAGATAAAGAAGTGGAGGATAGTTGGCACACAATTTACAAAAATGCTGGTAAGAAGAGAGGAGGTGGTACATTGAAAAAACTGATAGTAAAAGTCACACATGTACAATTTGCAACACATTGATGTAGGGTAAGTGTATTTATTCGCCCACCTAAAAAATGTACCATTTATTGGCCCACCTTCCGACATTTATTTTTCTAATTTTTGTTTTTATGACTACAATTTTTGAATAGCATTGGTTCGATAGCAGTCTTTAAGCCCTTTCTTTTGATGAAATTGGATCTTGAGAAAGTTCGTCCAGTTCAGACTTATGTGGCGTATGGTACAGGTGGGCCAATAAATGGTACGTTTTTTAGGTGGGCGAATAAATGGTACACTTACCCTATGTTTGTATTTTAATATACTGCCATAAATTATACTTTAGGAACATTGATTATTTCCTTTACTGAAATAATTACCTGTATTTTAATAAACGACTTTGCGAAAATCGATTTATTATCGGCATTATCGAGATATTTTGTGTTACATATAAAAGCTCTCACTTTTGGGTCTTTCGCTGGTTGAGGGAGGTATACCTACCTAATTTTTTTTTATAATTATAGAAAATGTATTTTTTGTACATACACATTTTCTTTCATGCACTTTAGCGTAACCTCGGATGTACATAGTACAGTAGAAAAATTACCTCCTGGAAAACCAAAACTTGGATTGAAAGGGAGAAAAATGATTTTTGTATTCTTTTATAATCCCTTGGCCCTACAAAAATCCCTTGGCATCATGGAGATAAGTATTACTCTGGCAACCTTGACAAACTGTTTGAGGGCGTGCGCGCGCATTGGTTTGCTCGTTGATATCATTACCAGAAATCCCACTAGGGCGCGCTGAAGTTTACTTTCGATTTCCTAATCCGACTGTATACAGACTGGATATTGATTTGAGAAATCCAAACCTCATGGCGGATTCAACTGGATTTTTATTACTTGGAATTTTCCATTTGGAATACAATCTATTGTAAATCGATTGGATTTTTCCAATTGAAATAAAATAATATTATTAACAGATGGGATTTTTCAAACTGTATTCAATCTGTTAATGACACATCTTGTTTTTTACAGTTGTAAATCATTTGAGCGTGACCGACTGTATAACAAATTTAAGAAACATATTGGATTACATTTATTTTTCAAACAAATTTGAAAAATCAAACTGTTTAACAACTTTGATACAATTTTATTGGAATTTTCCAAGGCTATAACAAATTGTTTTTCCACATATCTAATACAGTAGGATCATTCAAACTGTAATACATCCCATTCCAATTTTTGTGCTGTATGGG
>NW_007382123.1:0-9384 GCF_000475195.1 Diaphorina citri | reverse complement strand
TATCAGCCAGCTAGGCTGGTTAGGGTTAGCTGTTCTTCTCCCAGTTTATAGTCGCCTAGTGATTATGGTTGCCTTCCATTCCAGAGTCCATTATCTAGCATTGATAGAGTCCGGGCGGCCAAAGGGTCACCGTCACCGGCCCTTTTCTCAAATCTCTCTCGTAGCTCCTCATTCCTCAATGGAGCAGTTGCAAATGGGTAAAAATTAAAAATAAATGGTCGATTCCTATGTAAAAAGTTGGGAAAAATCCAAATGTGAGGTCAAAACTCCGAAAAAGTAACTGAAAAGGTCGAAAATTCAATTTTTATTTTCCGTCAGAGTCCTGAACTCTGACGTCAGACTTCAGATGATGCGCAGAAACATGAATTGCGCAGAAATGCATGCGCACAAACAGATTAATGTGTTGACTGCGAGGGAGCTTCGCTCGGGACATTTGATGTGACGTCATCGCCTACGGGAGCGTATGCCGTGACGTCAAAGTTCACGATTTACCGGTATTTTTTAAATCGATTTATCTCGGGATCTAGAAGTCGTCTTTTTTTTCTCTTTTTCGCTCTCTCTCCTCTCTCGCTCTCTCTCTCTCTCTCTCTCTCTCTCTCTCTCTCTCTCTCTCATTTTTGTTTAATTCATTTTCTCGGGAAAAGTTTTTCAGTCAAGTTGAAAAAGCTCCGAATTTGAGCCATAATTCGTTTTAGTTCGTCGAGCACGAGTTGTTTTGCACGTGGATTAAAATAATAATAGTAGTAATAATAATAATAGTGAATCATGTGGGTATTGAGACATGTTGACAACTTGACAACAGTGTATCACCTGTTGCCAGTTAACACCAAGGTGATTATGGGACTGACATATGGGATAAGGAGATGGGCTATGTGTTTGTTATGGTACAAAAGGAGGGAGAGAGAGGGGTCCCGTATTACAAGTTTTTCTGTTCCAGACTGGCGGACCTTGTGCCTAGCCTTGTAACGTGAGGTCCTTGCCTTGTAACGAGAGGTCCTTGCCTTGTAACGAGAGGTCCTTGCTTTGTAACGAGAGGTCCTTGGATCGATTTCTTCCATTTACACAAGTAGGTACTACTTCTACTTGATGTTAATATTGTGAGCCGTTTTGAATGGATCTTATGTCTTTTGCTCTTAGAAGTGCAGATTTGCACTTCTTCCAATAATTTCATTGTCTTGCTTTGACCATTCCTAGTTAATGGATAGGTACGTTGTTCCCCTTTTCCTATCTCTTTTCTCTCTCTCTCCCTTCCCACCGCCTTTTTCTCACGAAATATCAGCACAAAATATCACAAATTATCAGCACAAAATATCAGCAATAATAAAAAGAAGGCGCGAGAAAAGAAGCAGAGGGGGGAGAAAAAGAAGAATAACCCAGGCAAATCTGACTTCAAATTGCTCAGAAAAACAGAAAGTACCTACAAGAGGAGTTTACAAAACAAACAGAAAGTACAATAGAGGAGTTTACAAAACAAGTAAAGGGCTTGTTTTCTTTCGCGCGGCGGCATATAAAATAAATTTCCGTTTCCCATCAGTTTTTCGTCGTAAAAACGAGTTATAGGTACTGTAAAAAAATTGACTCCCAACACCCAACCACCCCCCCATTACAAAGCTCATACATAATAATTATGATGTAGGAGAGGGAGGGAGGGGAAATGTATACAATATGAAAGGATTAGATTGACGGAAGGACGGGGGGGGGGAATTTGATTACGAATGATAGGAGGGCTTCCGATCTAAAGAAGGGAAAGAGATGGAGAAAGAGAAGAGAGAAAGAGGGAGGGAGAGGGAGGCACGAATTGAGAAAGGAAGAGGAAAAGGACTAAGAAGAAAGAGGATATGGAGGAAGAAAGCGGAGGAGGAGGAGGAAGAAGAGAAGGAGGATCAGAGGACAGATCAGAGAGGGTGGAATGGAGATAAAGAGGAGAAAAAGAGAGCAGGGGAGAGGGAGAAAAAGGAAAGCGAACAGGAAGAAAGAGGAGAAGGGGGAGAAAGAGAACTAAGGAAGAGGGAGGGAGAAGTTTCATTTCATATTTCATAATAAAAAACGACACACACGAGTTTCACATTTCACACAAAAAAAAAAAACATAAGAAAGTTGCCAGAAAGATGAATATAGTAGAGAGAGAGAAGAGGAGAGAGAGAGAGAGAGAGAGAGAGAGAGAGAGAGAGAGAGAGAGAGAGAGGGAGAGAGAGAGAGGGAGAGAAAGAGGAAGGAAAGAAACAAGTTTCAACTTTCTCCGAACACACAAAGTTGTATATTTTTCCCAAGTCTTCCTTTACTTCTCTCTCTCTCTCTCCCTCCCCCTTTTTCTCTCTTTCTCTCCCTCCATTATTTTCCATATTTGAGTTTATCTCCAAATTAGACTCCCACTTCCTCTCCTAAATTAAGTATGGAGGAGGGGGGGGAGAGGAAAGTCTAATGTAACACAAAAGAACAACGAAGTGAAGTAGCAGTGTAAATGTTATATTTGTGTAGATAGATATGAATAATTATCTATATACATTCTATGACATACTAGAAGTAGAAATTAGAACAGAGAGGAATAAGAGAAATAATTTCTCTCCGCTGTAGTGTTCTCAATCAAATTTCTCGAGAAATTGACATTTTTCTCCAAAAAGAACATATCATCTACCTACTCCTCTAAGCTAAGACATCATGTGTGTCACAGTAGATCTACGAGTAAACAAAGGTTACAGTGCTAATCGTATTCTTTATGCATTCTCCTTTCTCTTATAGTTCATCCAGATCAATGTGACAGCAATGAGTCATCAACCCAAAATGAAGGAACCAATCAGATTGCAGGAAATCCTTACATTGTTGCAATTGAGGTAAAGGTCTATTTTTGATAAACTCTCTCTTTTAAAATGCATGGCAGAGGTAGCTCTAAGTTCAGAGGTTGGATTCCAGAACAGGTAAGGTGGATATCGCCTTACCTGACTTTGTGTCACTGTCGGAGGAAGCCCTGTGCAATATACCTTCCCCTTTTAAAGATTCTCTACCATTGCACGTGTGACATGTTTGGTAACAATGCCTATTTTTTTCGCTGCCACATTGATCTGGACAACCTATAATACCTACCTATGTAGGTACTTAGGTAGGTGGGTACTACTGTCCAAATATGGGTTTATCTTTATAGATAGTTATAGCTTCCATTTCTGTTAAATTTCTTTATGTTCGAAATTCCTCTAGGATAGATAATATAGATTTGTAGAGTTTTATACAAATTCGGATTCGCTCTCTCTAAAGCTCAAACTTTGTTGGAGAAGGCATATGAACAAATTTTCAAGCCCAGCCTAGTTAGCTTAGTTGGTAGTGTGTCTGCCTTGTATGCGCTAGGCCGCGGGTTCCATTCCCGCCCGGGGGCGGATTTTATCCTGATGGGATGATGTTCGTTCTCGGAACGGCTGGCTTTCCGATAAGACCATAGCAGTTACAGTCCCCTCTGTCAAACCTCTTAAAAAAAAAATCAAAATTCCTATAGGATAGATAGGTAATATAGATTTGTAGAGTTTTATACAAATTCGGATTCGCTCTCTCTAAAGCTCAAACTTTGTTGGAGAAGGCATATATAAAGTATATAAACAAAGTTTCAAGCATCCTATCCTGTCTTCCTTCTCTCTTCGATTTCGGGACGATAAGACCATAGCAGTTACAGTCCCCTCTGTCAAACCTCTTAAAAAAAAAATCAAAATTCCTATAGGATAGATAGGTAATATAGATTTGTAGAGTTTTATACAAATTCGGATTCGCTCTCTCTAAAGCTCAAACTTTGTTGGAGAAGGCATATAAACAAATTTTCAAGCATAATATGAACCTAGAGAGCAATGCAAATCTTGCAAGTTTACAATGTTTGAACAGGGAAGATTCCATTGAAAAGCTGCCTGCTCTCTACCTCCGAAGTATAGGGTGTCCCTAATATGACGCAGCATTCCGAAATGTAACCTCCGAAGTATAGGGTGTCCCAAATATAACGTACCATTCCGAAATATAACCTCCGAAGTATAGGGTGTCCCGAATATAACATAGCATTCAATTTGTAGAGTTTTATACAAATTCGGATTCGCTCTCTCTAAAGCTCAAACTTTGTTGGAGAAGGCATATAAACAAAGTTTCAAGCATATATGAACCTAGGGAGCAATGCAAATCTTGCAAGTTTACAATGTTTGAACAGGGAAGATTCCATTGAAAAGCTGCCTGCTCTCTACCTCCGAAGTATAGGGTGTCCCAAATATAACGTATACCATTCCGAAATATAACTTCCGAAGTATAGGGTGTCCCAAATATAACGTACCATTCCGAAATGTAACTTCCGAAGTATAGGGTGTCCCAAATATAACGTACCATTCCGAAATATAACTTCCGAAGTATAGGGTGTCCCATATATAACGTAGCATTCAAAATGGCTTCATTTTATAGTTGACCCTGTCAGTTTTCTGTACAAAAGAAACTTTACGTCCCTCCCCCCCCCCAGGAGCCCAGGACTACCTAATTAAATAGGACTTGAAATTGGGAAAATCTAAAATAGGTAGGCAGAAAAAAAAAAGTTGGGCGTGAACATCACACGACTTTCTATTGCCCTACAAAAAGTGTAGGCAATAGAGAAAAGTCGCAACTATTCATACTTCGTTTGGTAGGATTTACCTAGTGTGCTATTGTATATTTATCTAATAGGTATCTAAAATTAGGATAGGTAGGTATAATTTTTCCGATCGATTGTGCCATTATTTTTTTCCATTGTGTCTTAAAACTTACCTATTTATCTAATAGGTATCTAAAATTAGGATAGGTAGGTATAATTTTTCCGATCGATTGTGCCATTATTTTTTTCCATTGTGTCTTAACGGAAATTTACAATATTATTGAAAATCCCCATGTGAGATTTTTCATTCAGGAGACCCAGAAAAATGGGCTGATTGAAATACCATAAGGCTATTAGGCTCTGGGGTATCTACGTGGAGGTAATGGAAAGCAAAAAACACATCATGAAAATGCCACCCTCCTGCGGGAAGCAATTACTGGAAAATGAAAAATTCCGTGAATTGAACACACTAGGTAATTGGATTTTGGTTTTGTGTGGCGCGGATAGGGTAGGATGGGGTAAGAGAGGACGGTGGGGGTAAGTGGATAACAGAGAACGCTAGGGGTTACAGAGGACTGGACGGGGCGTGAGTATGGTAACATGGGGTAAGAGAGAACGCTGGGTGTAAGTAAGTACCACAGGGGAGGGTGAGGTGGGGGTAAGTGGATAACAGAGAACGCTAGGGGTTACAGAGGACTGGACGGGGCGTGAGTATGGTAACATGGGGTAAGAGAGAACGCTTGGTACCACAGGGGAGGGTGAGAGTAAGTGGGTACCACAGGGAATGATGAAATGGGCGGGAAAGGAAAATATAAACACACGTATTAGCGCGAAGTCCTAATGATTACACAATATAAACATTACAAAACACGAGTTAGTGTCCTTTGTACAGGGTGGCCTGAGACACATAAGGGGGGACATCGATTTTTTTCCCCCAGAAATACAGCAGGTATCATCAAATCAAATCAAATCAAATGTTTATTGTTTATCAAATGTTTACATAAATTCATAATTAAAATAAATATGAAAAAAGTCTGTTTCCATACCAATTTAGAGTACCAACAGTTTCAACAAGCTGTAAAAATAGAGAGAAAAAAAAAAAAAAAAAAAAACACACTTGATGTTATAGGTAATAAAATTTAAAAAATGTTGGAATTTATTTTAAATGCGGTAAGAAAAATGAAACAATGCGGAGTACCTGAAAGCTCTTCGCGGAGCACCAGTGCTCCGCGGAGCACAGTTTGAGAACCACTGCCATAAGGCTATCAGGCTCTGGGGTATCTACGTGGAGGTAATGGAAAGCAAAAAACACATCATGAAAATGCCACCCTCCTGCGGGAAGCAATTACTGGAAAATGAAAAATTCCGTGAATTGAACACACTGGGTAATTGGATTTTGGTTTTGTGTGGCGCGGATAGGGTAGGATGGGGTAAGAGAGAACGGTGGGGGTAAGTGGATAACAGAGAACGCTAGGGATTACAGAGGACAGGACGGGGCGGGAGTATGGTAACATGGGGTAAGAGAGAACGCTTGGTACCACAGGGGAGGGTGAGGGTAAGTGGGTACCACAGGGAATGATGAAATGGGCGGGAAAGGAAAATATAAACACAGGTATTAGCGCGAAGTCCTAATGATTACACAATATAAACATTACAAAACACGAGTTAGTGTCCTTTGTACAGGGTGGCCTGAGACACATAAGGGGGGGAGATCGATTTTTCCCCCCAGAAACATAGTAGGTGTCATAAATTCATAATTAAAATAAATATGAAAAAAGTCTGTTTCCTTACCAATTTAGAGTACCAACAGTTTCAAAAAGCGATTTTACCATACATTCAAGACAGCCAGAGATTTTTGAGCCATTTTTTTACCCTCTACAAAGCAATACTTTGCTAGCTTGGAAGCGCTAGGTCGCGGGTTCGATTCGAGCCCACGGGACGAACAAGGGATTTTTATCCTAATCAGATAAGTTTTGTTTTTGGAACGACTGGCGTTCTACTATCTTAATTATTTGTCCTCCTTCATTCTTTGAACTTCGAATCAACCTTCTATCACAACTGATTTTTGAGCCATTTTTTTACCCTCTACAAAGCAATACTTTGCTAGCTTGGAAGCGCTAGGTCGCGGGTTCGATTCGAGCCCACGGGGCGAACAAGGGATTTTTATCCTAATCAGATAAGTTTTGTTTTCGGAACGACTGGCGTTCTACTATCTTAACTATTTGTCCTCCTTCATTCTTTGAACTTCGAATCAACCTTCTATCACAACTAAATAATAATATAAAATAATACATATATAATGATAAAAATAATAATAATTTAATAATAAATCTGATGTGATCGTCACACGACTGCATTATGGATTTATGGAACTAAAAAAAACCCTCTCCAAAATATCAAAAACCTGTTCAAAATATATGTACCGATCTCCTACAAGTCCTACAAAATAGGTGTAGTAACCCTGGAGTTTGGAATTTTCGATTGATGGGGGTCAGCTCCCATAATTTTTCGAATAGAAAACGTGAAAATCTGAAAAACCTGTTAAAATAAACATCTTCTAATCATCAAAACCCTTTCTCTGTTGTATAAACTTATTTATTTTTGTCACCCAATCCCAATTTTCTCTAATTCTCCCTTCCCCCTTCATTCTCATCCCTGGAATTTCCCTCCTTTCTTTCTTCCTTTTATACCCTTCCTTCTATTCACAAATCTCTCTCCCTCCTTCTCCCTTTTATCCTATATCTTCTTCTCCTCCCTTTCCCTTTTTACCCCCTTCTTCACTCTCTTTTTTGAATCAAATTTTCTCTCCCTCTCTCTTTTATTCCTTCTTCCTCCCTCCCTCCCTCTTTTTCCTCTCCTGTTCTCTCTTTTCGCAAATCTCTCTCTCTCTCCCAGCCCCTATTTGTCCCTTCCTTTCGCTCTCTTTTTCACCGACTCCTTTCTCTCAAATTTCCCCTCCTTCTTCTTCTTTCTATCCCCTCTCTTCCTCTCCTCCCTCTCCCTTTTAAAAACATCTTCTCCCTCCCCCCTTCTCCTCCGATTTCGCGATTATGTTCGCGGATTTCGCGATTATGTTCGCGGATTTCGCAATTGGTTCGCGGATTTCGTGATTATGTTCGCGGATTTGGCGATTATGTTCGCGGATTTGGCGATTATGTTCGCGGATTTGGCGATTTTGTTCGCGGATTTGGCGATTATGGTCGCGGATTTGGCGATTTTGTTCGCGGATTTTGCGATTATGTTCGCGGATTTGGCAATTATGTTCGCGGATTCGCGTCCCGAATCGACATTTTGGATATTTGGCAAGCCTAATTATAGATGTTTGTACAAGACTGTGACCTTCAACAAGGTAATTTATTCCCCCTCCCCCCCTTTCTTTATTAATGTAAAAGTTAATGAAGGATTGAAGGCCAAGATATCAACAACCTAGGCCGAAAATATCAAATGACGCGAGAAAGAGAATGGAAAGAGGAGAAGAAGGAGGACGAGGAGAAGAGAAAGAAGAAGAAGGCGAAGAAGAAGAAGAAAAAGAAGAAGAAGAGGAAGAAGAAGAAAACAGCGGAGAAGAAGAAGAAAGAGGAATAGGAGGAAGAGAAGAAGTAGAAAGGAACAATAGTTTTCTTATTAATAGGCACTGGAAAATAATGAGATTTTCGCTCGAAAATAAACGAGTTCGGGGAACTCGGGGTCTCCTGGGGAGCCTCGGAAAGTTTTTTCCGAAAAAATGTTTTTTTAAAAAAAAAAAAAAAAAAAAACATTAGTCTGTAGGCAATTTGGAGCATCCATATTGGTCAAAAATATTGGTAGCTGATTTGGAGGAAAAAAAAAATATTGGTAGTTCATTTGGAGTATTTTATTTCATTCATAGCATCCACGATCCACCCCAGGTACTTTACAGTCCGCCTACACTTTTTCAAATTTCGGAAACAAATTTCAGGAGAAACGAGAAACGAAAGAGGAAAGGAAGGGCGAGAAAAATAGGTAAAGAGGGAACAAGCTGGGCCCGTCCCTCCGGGAATTTTTTAGCCCCTAGTTTATTCGATCGTGTTTAAAGAAAATCAGTAGGTACCCATGTACCTACCTAATTTGTTTAATATTCAGTTCATTATTATTCTTGATTTGATTTTTTGATTTTATTTTCATGTAATGATTTAAAATCAAGACTAGAGCCCGTTCTCCCTTTATTCCTTTTAATGTTTAAGTCACTCATCCATTTATTGACCTTTCTCGGCGTAGCTTACTTTATTTTCATGTAATGATTTAAAATCAAGACTAGAGCCCGTTCTCCCTTTATTCCTTTTAATGTTTAAGTCACTCATCCATTTATTGGCCTTTCTCGGCGTAGCTTACCATATAGATAACCCTAAAACCGGTCTTAAATTAACGATTGAAGTTTTATCTAAAACTTTCTCGCTTTGAGTTCATAGGTCGTCGCGACAAATTTCAAGATCAGAGCTCATTTGTGTGAGAAAATCAGAAAATGTGAAAAAAATCTCCCAAAAAACAGTTTTTTTTTTTGGTTTTTTGGCGTTTTGGTTTTCTGGACAAAATTTGCACCACCACTTTCGTTTTCCTGGTAAAAAGACCTCTAATTTGCTATAGATATATATATGTTGATCAGGTTTTGACAAGTCCTTCTATGGGGACAGACAGACACATCACAGACGGACAGAGACGACACCGAAGCGAATACAATAGTCTGTCCCTTATACCTTTTATTATTTCTATTGTAATTTAATAAAGGAAGGACGGGCTAAAAAGGAGAGGGAGGGGAGGGAATAATGTAGTTCCTGTGATGTACA
>NW_007382122.1:3318-9384 GCF_000475195.1 Diaphorina citri | reverse complement strand
GTACTAGTTCCTAAACCTACCTGTATACTAATAGGATAGCTTGCTGAAGCTTATGGGGGTGCTTTATGGAATTCAGACATTTACTTTAGATTAGGTGTTAGGTTTTAGATTTGACTTTTGACTTAGGTTTAGATTAGATTACCTGCGCAGGAAACTTAGGGAAATTACTTACTTAGACTTGACTTATGTTTTTCATACCTGTAGCCCTATAGCATTAGTAGTTAGAATATTAGGAGGCAAATTCAAACTTGCTGTGTTTTGTGTAAGGAATTGAAATAAAGAAGTGAAGATGATTAGGTCTTGTTTTGTGTGTGTAATGAACTAAGATGGAGGATTATTTTATCCCAGTACATTGTTCTTACTCTGTGTTGCTTAGTCATCCGAACTTTCTTTTCTGTTTAGGCAGTCTAAAATATCTGACATTTGTGTTAAGGTATCTCAGTTTAGATTTGACTTTTGACTTAGGTTTAGATTAGATTACCTGCGCAGGAAACTTAGGGAAATTACTTACTTAGACTTGACTTATGTTTCTCATACCTGTAGCCCTATAGCATTAGTAGTTAGAATATTAGGAGGCAAATTCAAACTTGCTGTGTTTTGTGTAAGGAACTGAAATAAAGAAGTGAAGATGATTAGGTCTTGTTTTGTGTGTGTAATGAACTAAGATGGAGGATTATTTTATCCCAGTACATTGTTCTTACTCTGTGTTGCTTAGTCATCCGAACTTTCTTTTCTGTTTAGGCAGTCTAAAATATCTGACATTTGTGTTAAGGTATCTCAGTTGTTCTTGTTAGTAGAATTTTGTGATTTTAGGTTCTTTAGGAACTTTGCTAGGTTGTTTAGGTTGAATTCAGTGAAATTCAAATTTGTGTAGGAGAGTTTACTAAGGAACAAAGTCCCAACAATTTTAGGGTCGAATTTTGGTTTGCTTTCTATAATTTAATGACTTCACTGTTGTCCCCTACAAACCTGTTTATTAATATTGAGATAGAAAATTAGTACCTATAGTTTACTGAGTTATTGATATTTCCTGTACTTATTCAAATATTGTGAATTGTATTTCTTTGCATTGAAATTTGATTGCATTGGTATTATATTATATGAGTAATTTTTCACTGAATAATGAGAGGTTCAGTTAATATAGAAATTGGTTATTTAAATATTTTCCAACTGGGAGGTAATCATAATTGATCAATTGTATCAATCCCTCAGGGGGTGATTATTGAGTTTTGGTATAGTAATCACACGGGCAGTGGCGTTCCCGGGGCCCCGACGCAAGTAACCAATATCAGTTGCTACCCTTAATATTTTTTTTGTTGAAACTATACCACAAAAAATATGTGGGCAGTTTATAAACATAAGGGGAAATTATAACGTACCAAAATTTTTTTTTAAGCATCAATTAAAGTATTCCTTTTAAAGTAAATAGCTGAGTATGGATTTCGTGCACGAATGATAGGATGACTAGAGTAATTCCCTACATAACGTGATTTCCATTATTCATGAAATGAACTGCAGTGATCCCATGATATTGTTAGGCGTAGGTGATCTGATACGATAGATTCACGGGAGTGCACTAACATAATCATGCACGGTGGAGACCTATATTGGTACCGGCGGGAAGAATTTTATTTCTTTACCCCAACCTAAATTAGTACATACTAAGTAACTTAGTTGAAGGGAGAGTAGTCTTATGCAGAAATGCCATTATAAGGATGCGCTCTCGGCAATTCCTGTTATTATGGGTAACTAGGTAAAACTTGTCTACCTGTTGAACTATTTTTAGGAAGCCTCTATACCATCGAACCTGGTAGTGGTTCACGTATAATTAAAGTTTACTTATTTATAATTGCAATAATTATTATAATTATGTTTTGTCTTCGATGAGGTTTGACAGTTCACTTGTGCTAGCTGGTAAGCATAGTGTAATAAGATTCTTGTATAGGAATTTTATTTGATTCTTGTATTTCATGGTACTTTCGTTACATTGCTGTAATTTTTGAATTCAAGATTTATTTAGTTTGTATTTGAAGTGGGAATTTTGACTGATGACTCCAGATTTCTTTAATTTGATTTGATTTATATTTGAAATATTTGAAGTGATAAATTTCTTTGAATTTGTTTGTATTCTTGTTCCAATTTTGGAATTGATGTTTATTTTGTTCTTTCAAGAGATTTGGTTTAGTTGGTTGAATTTTGAAATTTATTATTACAATTTTGTTGATTGTCTTGAACAATTAATAACCTACTGATTAGAGACACAAATGAGCAACAAATCTTCTATCATGACAATGCCTGGGAAATTAGGGACTAACGACGTACATTATCTACTTAAAGATGAGTTGGATTTCGAGATACGATTGCGACAAGGAAATCCTAGAGACTTGGTTAGTGATAAAAGAATACAGCTTCGAAGATTAATTAATGCCGAACGAAGTGGAACATTAGAAAGAAGTACAGATCCAATCAATGTCAGTGAAGCTGAAATTAAACGTGTCCAAGATGAAGTGGAGAAGCTTCAGGTAAAGGTTGACAACTTTACTGGTAGCTACCATTCTACCGAGTATGCACGACTCGATGTCAGATTAGTCCATTATTCCACACGCGTTTCTTTATGGAATTCGGAAGATCCTGAATATGTGGCAACGAAGGAAAATCTACTACAAATAATCTATTCGCTGTTGAGGACGTTAGATGATAGGGCAGATGAAGTTGCACCTGAAGACGTAGCGTTACCTACCAATAGTGAGTCACTAGCAGTAAATGTCCCCAGTGTCGCTGACAACCAACCTCCAAGAGATAACTCGTCGCCCATAATTCCGATTTCACGACAACCACCTGACCAAGGAAATGAACCTCTTCAACCTCGTGTCGAATATGAAACTATACCTCAACGAAGAAATTCATGGACACCGGAAAGTTACACTACCTCTCGCGGGTTAGAACAAACGAGGACATCTGTTCTAGCAAATCCTATAAACAGAAGTAACACCGCGACGTTCAATCCAAAACTGTATCAATGGAGACTTCGATTCTCCGGAGAACCGGGTACAATGTCAGTCGAATCGTTTTTGGATCAGCTGGACATGAAGAGAATTGCTCGACACCTTAGTTGGACCGATATTTTCCCTTCAATTGGAGATCTGTTTCAAGATACTGCACTTGTTTGGTATCAGGCAAATCGGCGCGATTTTGCATGTTTCTCAGATTTAGTACAAAGTCTCAGAGCATCTTTCCGTGAGCCAAATTACGATATCCTGTTGTGGAAAGAGATTATGAATCGCCACCAAGGGCCAAACGAAAGTGTAATTTCCTATTTATCAAAAATGCGTATGCTATTCGAAAGACTAAAAGATCAGGTGACAGTCGCCACTCAAATTACAATCACAGTTACCAACGCTCTTCCGAAGTATCAAGAGATGTTGAACTTCGTCAACTGCGAAACTATGCGCGATTTGGAGACCTCATTCAGACGACTCGAAGTTTGTCACCGAGGGGAGAGTAATCGCAACATACGTCCAATCGAACCCGAGCTTTGCTATAATCAACATACGGATCGTCATCACAAAGGACCTCATAACAAAGGACATCAGCAGAGGAATAGTCCAAATCAGTTTCACAATAATAATAGAAATAGTTATAATTATCAACCAAGGTCATTTAATAACAATTATCCAAATAAAAATTATCGATCGAATTACAATAATAATGTGCATTATTCAAACAAAGAATTACGACAACCAACGTTCTTATAACGGGAATGGAACCAATAGATATTAATTTGATAATAACAATAATAATCGACCTCAGGAATACTTGGAATGGTCAGCATAATAATAACCAACTATGGTCAAATATTACAACTCTAACTATGGTCGCCATGAGAGATAGAAATCGGATCAATATATACCAATCAGCAACCACAAGGAAACGTAAATAGTGTTAATATTCAAAGACGTTCTAGACGTAAGAAGAACTCGCAGAGAGAACAGAAGGACGGATAACAATCAGCAACAACAGGAACGCAATCCTACTTTGACGGAAAACTTATTAGCCAGGTAGAAGGCGGAGTCAAGCCTGGAGTTAATGAAGATTTCTCCGCAAGTGATAGTCAGTCCAAATGTTATCACGAGTAGAGCAGACATCGAACCTTGTCCTACTGAAACTCATGTTCTTCTAGAAGAGAACGAATTGATAATGAACATTGACAAAATTGAAGTATTATAGAACCCAATGTTCAGCACAAGAAGATTGCACGAACTATCTAACTATGGTTTCCAGAGATAACCGATGGTATGTATCCATTGAACCGTACTCGGCACACCTATTCATTAGGATTAGTGCGATACTGGTGCAACTTACTCCATACATGTCTTCCCAACTTACAGAATTGTTTTAAAGCTTTGGCGTTTACTACTTATAGTATTCCTGCAAGTAAAATGTTATTGTTGCGAATGGAACCGTTGAAAGAGTTAATTCAGTAACTAGTTTACCCCTATCAATTGGAAAATTAAAGGAGGATTATTAGCTGGTTCGTTGTTTACCGAAACTTAGGATCCTATAACTTTGATCTTAGGGAATGGGATTTTATAAAATCCGTGGGTCTTAATTATGGATGCTGCTAAAGGAAGAATGGGTGGTTATGGAATCTGACTTAGTGGACCAAATACAATTTTGGAAAAGGAATATACCAGCCGTACTCAAAAATGCATGTGCAGGCGTACGATCACTAACTTCCTGAAGAGTCTGGAACAGTTAAATCAAGTAGTAGGAAGAGGCGAAAGAGGACTTGAAAACCAAAGTTGGATATGGGGGAATTAACTCATCTGTTGGAACATAAAATTCGATTGGACTAATTGAACCCCAATTCGTCAGAAGCCTTATTATTTTTAAATCCAAGATGCAAGAAATAGTAGATCAGTGAAGTTGAGAAAATGTTGGAAATGGATGTTATACACACCAAGAGACAGTTGATTGGTGTAATCCACCATTAATGGTGTGAAGAGAGGGAGAACCAGATGAAGTATATAGATGGGGTTCTGATTTTCGTAAAAACTAAATGCTGTAACCGTACACGACGATCTGTAGTCTATTGGAAAATATTACATCTATTACTTAATAGTCTTAAGGAACTGTCCAGTTATATTAGCACAATTGACCATGGATAAAGCTTTTTGGGCGTAGATTCCTTTAGCACACTGAGAGCAGAAATATAGCTGCATTTCAAGTTAAAAGGCTTAATGTTTCTACGAAGTTTAAGGTTTTAACCTTGGATTCAACTAATTTCCCCTGGAGAAATTCCACGTTTAGTGATCAGTGTAATTGCGAGGAATGCGGCCTAGAATATGGTGGAAGCTTACATACAAGCCTTAAAGAAGTTTGAGGTATGATCGACGATTGCTAAGTTCAAGACAATTGTCCCAATTAAAGAAAGACGAAATCTAATTGCACAGCTGAACGGTATGAGGTACTGTACTTCATAATGAAGGTCAAATAAAAGGAGTAATAACACAACAAAGTAGTCGAGAACCACGGCAACCGTAGTCTGTACGTAGAAATTTACATCTCGTAGACAAAGTTATTATTTGAAAGCCCCTAATAATATCTAGTCCCAGGAATGATGACTTGCTCCTCAAACAATTCTAATAAGAAAATGCAGAACCTCTCGGAAAAGAACAAGTAGAGGTAAAGGTGCCAACAAAGAAGAAGTTCTCAAAACAGTAACCCAACTTCATTAAAATGATATTAATTTCCGATTCTTAGCGAACAATATGGTCCACTAGTAAGGATTGTGAGAAGAGTTGAGAGATTGCAAAAAGCCTCCTCCTATAAGAGCATAATCGAAACAGAATAGCCTTAGTTGAAAAATTGGAAAGCGGATAGATGTTATTATTGGTTCTTTAAAGTGAACCTGACGTGGTTTAATGTAAATGAAGGCTCAAATGGAGCGGTTTAACCGAAGTGCATTGGAAGACTATGAAGAAATTGATCAGAGTTCAACAAGGAGGTACCAAAGTCCCATCTTTACTAATATAGTAGTTATAATCTTAACATGCAAAAGCCCGG
>NW_007382122.1:0-2804 GCF_000475195.1 Diaphorina citri | reverse complement strand
GATGGACCCAAATACTGCCCGTCCATCACCCATTTACCCCAGATCAAATTTCCCAGTTTCCCATGTAGTCGTTTGAATCTCAACTCACCCATGTGATGTCGTACACCGTTTCAACATTCAATTTCCCAAGTACTCCAGTCAAGAATTAAGAAAATGCTTCCAGAATCATGAAGCACATCCCGTGATCAAGTTCCAGAGCGCGCACAACCAGCCGAGTGAAGTTATCTTCCTATTTACTTACTACCATGATATAAACAGGATTTAATATTTTCTCATTTCGTTAAGATCTTTGTACTCAGGACTAAACTTGGTTTCCTAAGTCTGCCTACCCATTTATGATTTATTTTTTCGAAGTTTGGTTCATGTTATTAACCTATACTGCATCTGATTAGGCTTATCTACATTTTAATCGTTGGCTACTTAAATTGGATTTTCTTCTTTCCCAGTCACTCGTCATATTTTTTGGTGTGATGTCAAGGGAGTGCTGTCCAAGCTTTCCTGCCTTTCCTGTCTGCATAGGGAATTCTCCCTCGTAGAACACACAGGTCATATTTCACTTGTCGTCGTTTCAAAAGGTAAAGTGGCACACATGTCTCTCATATTCAGATAGGCAAGCTAGGCTCAGGCAGAATAGGACCCTTACACCGTAACCTTTTTTTTTTTTTTTTTTCTGTAAATATAATCCATTTAACCATACCGCGTTAGGTCACTGTCTCAGTTTAAGACAACGCTTTTCTTTCATTTGAGGGCTCAAATAACGAATAGGATGTCTTTCCTTGTATTTCCTTTCCTCTGGACCAATGATGTGTTATCTGTGGCGGTTATGAGAACACTGAGTATTATGCGGGAGAGTGATGATTTACAAATGGAGATATCTCCATGGAAATTTGCAATGATTTTTAGCTTGCTTAACTTGCAATTGCCATTATAATAACATTGTTTTTTTTTTTTTTTTTTTTTTCTTTTTTTTCCTCCGCGCTCTGCTTATTCTAACTGTTGCGTGATAATAATAATCTTAGATCAAGTTCTAGTTGAACAAATTTTTCTAATTCCCTTATTATGATTTCCGCTGTATACTGTCGTGAAGTTGGCTCAGAACACACTAATATAATATCAGGTATAGTAGTACTAATTTTCATATATTCAACTTATATATGAATCTTGCCGTACACTGTATTATACATAATACCTTGGGTATGTAACTTATTTTCAGCTCATACTACTATTAATTTATTTATCATTTAATTCACATTCCCTTTGAGGAATTAAATGGTATTACCCAGTCTGAGGCTAACGTAACCCAACTATTGTGTCAAGGGCCTTTGTCTTGGTTCGATTCCAAGAGCCCTTGGGAAAAAGGCTTAAACTTTCCCTGAGAATTATCCGTTGGCAGATGTGAAAACCAGAAGTGTTGGGAGCGGGGTTTTCCAGCTTCTCCCAAAGAAGTTGGTGGCGTCCGAGTTTAACCAAATGGTAAGTCAATCACCACATCCGTGTTATCTTTGAAATTTTTTTTTTAGCTCCCTACGCCACTCCTATGGCAAGCTTATGTCATATAAATTTATGGCGCGTCCTCACTAGGGACACGAAACCACGACACACCTCAGGTTAAAAGGTTGGCCCAGACTGTAGACTTTAATAATAATAATGAATTACTTTACAATTAAGGTACCTAGATAAGAGTTACTTAAGCTAAGTTTAGTGCAATTTTTTTTTTTTTTTTTGATGAATCCTTTGCATGTTAATTTGTGTTGGGTATTGGAATTTTCTTTTCTTACTTATCTTGAAATTTTACTTTCTATTACCATAGGTACCTATAATGATATTTTTTTTTTGTCCAAGTTTAGGCAGTTAGATTTTTTTTTCTACATGAGAAAGTGAGCAAGGGATTTTTCTACCCAAAGGAGGTTTAATTCTAAATGGTTTAAATTGGAAGATTTCATGGGAAAATTTTATTCAAAATCATTTGATACTAGGAGAATTTTTGTGGGAAAATTAGGTACCTAGTGAATATTTTTTTTCCAATGGTATTGAAAACTCAAAAACTTTATGGAAAGTACCTACTGATTTTATTTTGAAAATTCATTTAAAGATTTTTGTTAGGTAAATGGAATAATTAAAGGATTTAGTAATTATTAAAATTTTAAAATTTGGTACCTACCTGGAAAGTTGTTTCCTCTCAGAAAATTTTATTATGTACCTATTAATTATTTTGCATGTATGTGTTCAAATTTTTTTTTTTCCTCTCAGAAAATTTTATTATGTACCTATTAATTATTTTGCATGTATGTGTTCAAAATTTTTTTTATTCTGAATCTTACTTATTCTTATTATTGATTTTCTATTCTGAATTATGATTCTACTTGTGAAATAAGTTGTTTAAAGATTTGAAATCAATTTTATTATTTATTTTATGCAAATAATGTACCTCGCTAAATTACAAAGCTGCTATGGAAAATTGAGATTGCTGATTTTGTGTGGTTGGATGTTTTAGTATGTGCCTGTATGTTCTGAGCAGAACTTAGGATAGTTTAAACTGATTAGTACTTATCTTATTATCTGTGTACTAGTTCCTAAACCTACCTGTATACTAATAGGATAGCTTGCTGAAGCTTATGGGGGTGCTTTATGAATTCAGACTTTTACTTTAGATTAGGTGTTAGGTTTTAGATTTGACTTTTGACTTAGGTTTAGATTAGATTACCTGCGCAGGAAACTTAGGGAAATTACTTACTTAGACTTGACTTATATTTTTCATACCTGTAGCCCTATAGCATTAGTAGTTAGAATATTAGGAGGCAAAT
>NW_007382121.1:5701-9386 GCF_000475195.1 Diaphorina citri | reverse complement strand
TTTCCTTCTACCAAGTGAGAAGCAGAACTAGATGGTAATGTTTCCTATCTTCACATCCTCCCAATTCTTTCCCCCCACACACATTCGGACAAGATAAAAAGAATAGTATTCGAAGAGAGAAACATTTTTTATTTCGTTAAGCAGACAGAGTGCTGAGTGTGAAAATTTCTTTAACGAGATGAGATGAGAGGATGGCAGGATGCCCTAAACTAATTTTCACCAGTCCGCTGAGAATAGAATATTTCTACACGTCCACGGATGAGTGGTGGGGGAGCAAAGGCCACAATATGGACAGACATGGGGCTGCACATTGCTCTACGAGTATTCTAATGGCTGAGCTTACCAAATAATAGGGTGCCGGCAGCCCAATCGGGTGGCTAGGTTCCAGCACTCTGATATTGAACTCTATATCGGGAAGCTCGACAATATAACATAGCATTCCAACAGCCTAAATCAGGGGAAGTAACCCAATAATAGAGTTCTTCCACCCTAAACTTGTGGCACTCTGTCACTTTTTTTTTTTTTTTTCTCAGAGGGCTACTGATGTCCCTAATACCTATCTATGCTATCAAGCTATCATTGCTATCCAGCATAATTACCATACTTATATTATATCACAATCAAAAGGCTGACATCAAAAGCTCCGAAATGGAAATTACAATGGCCATCACGTGATGCTAATGCTACAGATGTTAACAATATGAAAACTAATTATAAAACTTCGTCCTGGGAAGATAAAGCCATCCTGACAATAATGTTCGCATTATCTCGTCACCCGAAATTTGAAACATAAAATGACAACATGGTATAAACATAATAATGTAAATATGTTTTGCATACTTAGTTCATACATAATACCTTCATACAGGATGGACTAAAAATTATCATATTCACCCTCTATATTTCTCATCCTTTTAGGTAGTTGTTGGAAAGTGGTGTTTTTGGCACATCCACTATTTACTTAATTTTACTAAACTCACTTCTTTCTTCACTTTCCCTCTCTCTTCTTTCTCCTCTTATCTCTCTTCCTCCCTTCCTCTCCTCTGAGTACATATTTACTTGGGTATTTTATTCACACATTTCACACCCTGATCGCTCTATCTCCAGAACCCCACACCATGAAAGTTGAAATTAAAGTTCCTAATTTGTTCTAGAGGCGCAATAAGAGAGGATTTTGCCAAAATCTAAACCAACATGCAAGTGAAATACCTACATGGAAGTAAGAAATTTTCGGAGCCACCCAGTAAAAATTTAAATTTATGAAAAAACATAAATTAACCCGAGCTGTTCCTGACCTTTCACTAATACAAACACAAATACCTCATGAAAGTTTTCGCTCTTGTTTACAATAGTGGTAAGTCCCTCTAGAGAGACAGATTGCCTTCTCTTACTTTCTCCTTTCCCCCCTTCGGTATAATTTCTCTTATTAAATCCTCTTTTATTATGGATATCCACGTTGTCTATTCACTCGTCGTCTCGAATACTCAACCCCTCTTGTGTTCTTCTTGTTGGACCCCGGGCATGAGGCCCTAAAAATCGGGCATCAAATAAGCTAGCACCTAATTTCTTTTCAGTCATGGATACATTGGGATGACCATGGATGATGTAAACAAATTGATGAAGTCAAATATGAGTAAGAGCTAAACTAAAAGCTCAAATAGAAAAGGTGACCCATGTCAAATCTTAGTCTGTCGTGGGGAAGGAAGGGTGCGGGAAATAGGGTGATAGCGTACGGATATGTCATGATAGGTAGATAGCACCGGGTATGACGCAGCGGAGGGGTGCGCGCATCTAAGTGTGGCCCATCGATTTGGCGGGGGCCAGAATTTATTGGCTGACTTCGACGAAGTGGTGGTGGCAAGAGGCGAAACTCAATATCCACAGCGCGTGTTAAGAGTTTAGTCGTCGAGGTAAACACCACTCTTACACTTTTTTTAGATGGGTTTTTGATAAAAAAAAACCAAAAAACCGAAATACTCAAGAAGGGACCTGCCGTGGTGGGAAGCACAGAGCATTGGATGATTATACAAATTAGGATGGATCTATACAAATTATAAGTAAGAACTGAACTGAAAAACGCTGAAAATGAGGGGAAGGACATCTACTAATTTGTGTTCTTGATCTGCGGGAAGAAGAGGACAATAAGGGTTAGATATGACTTCAGTGGGATAGGTAAAGTAGACCGGAAAGGCGAGCGCATCGTAATTGTGTCCACTGCGGATTTGGGCTCAGGAATCCTCCCTCCTGCTGACGTTCAAGATTAGATTTTGAAGAGCGGAAACTGCAAAATAGCCAGCAGCGCTGGGTAGAGTTCTAGACCGAGTAAACACGACTCTTACACTTTTTGGTTAGATGTTGTTTGATAAAAAAACCAAAAACCGAATACCAAGAAGGACTGTTGTTAAACGGGGGGTGGCTAAAAGCACAAGACCATGTTCTGAAATTAACTATATATCTCAGCGGATCCAAGCCTATTCATGAAGTTACCCCTTCGTCTGTGTGTCTGTCTGTGGCTCTCCCTATGTTTCGGGCAGGGGATATGTTGGGAAAAAAATATTGATAGCCTATGTATTGCATTCCTGCCGCGGATTGTTGTTGCCTTCTCTTTCCTTCCCTCTTACTCTCCTCCTTTCCTCTCTCTGCCTCCCTCTCTCCCTCCTCCCTGCCTTTGGGGGAGGCTTTTCTATTGTGTTTTTACCAGGACAATTACGGGCCCTGTTGAACACAGGGTAGCTAAATCACGCCTTACAAGTCAATTATGACGATACTATTCTGGTGAAGACCAACACGCTGATGAGTGAAGTGTTACCTCTCCCTTCCCTTCCTCCGCTCTCCCTTCTCGCTATTTTTGCTCTGCTCCTCTTTTTTGCCCTTGTCATCTTACTTCCCCGCCCGCTTAGACCGGTTCTCTCCCCTTTGTACAGCATCTTCCTTCCTAGCCTCCTCTCGCTATACTCTTTGATACTCTTTCTTGCCGCTTGCCCTCGGATCAATGGAACCAACCACCGCGTGAAACGGAACATTCGCGACCCGGCGGTCCAAGCTAAGAGAGACGAGTGGAGGAAATTTTTGTTCTTCTTTGGACCCGGGCTCTTTTTTTTGCTCCGCGCTTGTCTCTTGTGTCCCGTCTTCCTTTTTATACTATTGCCCTCCTTCATGCGTTTTGTAGTGCCTGTCCTCTCTCCTTGTGTCTATTTTCTCCTCTCCTTGTTGCTACATTTGACCCTGTCTGCCTCTTCCTATCTTGCTCTCTGTTTTTTCTTGTATCTTTCTCTATTCCCTCCATCCCTCTAACCCTCCATCCCCCGTCTCCCTCCTCCTCGTCCCTCCCTCCCTCTCTCTCTCTCCCTTTCCCCTCTCTCTCTCTCTCCTCCCTCTCTCTCGTTACAACTATATGGTCACACTTTATCCGCCTATGATTGATCTTATTTTAATACAAGTTTTCCATATCCAAATCTTTACCTCTATTTGATATTATGTCCGAGCTTTGTGTCGTGTTTGTTTACCAAATTTTATCACGTCTTTTATCCATATGTTTTTCCCCTGCTCCTTCTCCTCCTCCTCTTCCTGCTGCCTTTCTTCCCCCTTCTTCCCCTAACCTGCTTTTTCTCTTTCCTTTACCTTTCTCTCTCTTCTCCCTTCTCTTCTCTCTCCTCGCTCTTCCTCCTCCTCCTATCTTTCTCCC
>NW_007382121.1:0-2342 GCF_000475195.1 Diaphorina citri | reverse complement strand
ATTTCAAATCTAATTGCATGTTTTTTGTGTACATTTGTACTAAGAATAAACCAGTCTTAATGACTATAAAATCCGTCCAATATTATTATACGTGTGATACTTATTTTCAACAGGGATACCGATAATCAGGGCAAACAATGGCCTCATACCAAGTGATAGACGCAGCTGTGCAGGACATTAGTTCGTCTTGCGTCCACTCCTTAATATGCTCTTGTGTTTAGTTTCTTACCAACAACCATAACGCAGAAGTGTGTCCTTTCCAAGATTAAGCTTTAACCAATAATAGCATTTTTTGCCGTTTTAAACTGGTGTTCTTTTGAAACCTCTTGATTATACACCAATTTTTCTCTAATTTATTAATTCTTGTTTTTTTGAGTGATCTACATAAGGGATACACCCGTGTAAAAGTACCATACTATGATGGGAAATTGCAACAGATTTTAGTATGAACCATAACACTTGTATACATCTAGACTAGACCTACCTGGGACTAATAAGATGTGATACGTTCCACCAACATCGGTAGCGATGACTAGACCTCTACATTGGTATTTAAATTGTAAAACCTTATATAAAGCGAGCTATAGAATAGGTATGTAACAGAGGTTGGGTGAGTCTGAAACTTATATAGGACTACGTATTCTGTGTGAAAACTCTCATACTCTCCGCCTCTACAAACTTCCGTTACCTCCCTCCTCTGAGTGTTACCGTCTCCCTCTACTCATCCTTTCTCATCCAATTTCTTCTACACTCCTGTGGTGGCTTCTTTGTCTACTTCGCGCTTGTCTATCTCTCGTCATCTCACTCCGGTGCATTCTGCATTTCTCAGACTCCCCTCTCTTATGATTCGACTAGCGGCCTTTTGTCTCCTTCTGCCCTTTTCCCTGGCGGGGCGCCTATCTTCTGTTTGCGGGTCTCGGCCAAGGCCTCTTGCTTGTAAATAGGGGTTACTCCCTATTTGGGCCGGGCCGCCTTAGCCTTGGGCGGCGGAATCCCTCTGGCCGTCTGATGACAGAAGAAAGATTCCTCCTCCCGATGTCTGTCTGCATGCCGTAAATAAATGTAAGTATTAATGTGTGTGGGGAGAGAGGAGAGAGAGAGAGTTTGATAGAGAGAGTTAGGAAAGGAGAGAAGAAGATGAGAGAGTTAGGTGGTACAGCGACCCATAGAAGAGAGTATTGAATAGCTCTGAACACATTTTTTTAATTTGGGGGTTTTTTTTTTAAAAAAAAAAAAAATTTTTTTGAAAAAAAAAAAAAAAAAAAAAAAAAAAAAAAAAAATACAATGCAAGATTTTCATTATGGAAAATATTACGATATCAATGCAAAAAAAAAATTGCACTATCCTGATAATTATTATTACTACAAGACATTATCATTCATTTGGAATGATAAGATGCAAAGCAGGGCACACATAAACCTACATCGCACTTCCTGCATGCAGTTCTTACAACACTTGTGCATAGGCGGCCTGCACATCTTCTTCTTTTGTTGTTTACATTCTGCACTATCAAGTGATCCAAACCGTCATATCGCAGATTGTCAAATGATGGAGTGCTTGTCCGACGGAGAGCTTTTCTCCCACCGGTTGAGGGAGGAGTTCCATAGGAAAGCAAATAAGTTGTTGCAATTTCTCTCCTGAATTGCAATTGCGATTGTTTGTTGACTCTGTCTGATAAATTGTGCAGAATCCATGCATTCTGAATGCTAGCATCAACAGTCCATGAAAATATAGCCCACCACCATTTCTTTGATCTTATGGCAATTCGATGGCGGTTGATATTTTCATCCATGAGATCAGTACCTCCCATGTATTTATTATACTCATGAATCATGTTTGGTATCTTGATCTGAATTGATTTCTTCTCAACATGGCTATATCTCTTTACAACAGACAAGGGCTGAATTGCATGAGCCGTCGAAGCGACGGTTACGCATGCATTGTCCTGCCAACGTGCAACGATAATATTATCAGAAGACCTGCTGCTGTCAATAAAACCTCTAGGTTTCTTCTTGATTTCCTTTGAGCTTATTATTTTGCACTCCTTCGGTAAGCGATTCTCTCTTATAGTTCCTGTGCCCAATATCCCAATTTCTTTCAGATGATGAAGGAGATTCATACCAGTGAACAGATTGTCAAAGTACAGACAATATTGTAGTTTCTTTTCTCGGGGCATTTTATCCAACATTTTCACCATAGGGGCAGCACATTTTCCAAAATGTTTTTCATATTTAGAAACGGCCGAGTCTTTTCTTCCTTGATATATGTCAAAGTTGATCAAATACCCATTGAATGTATTTAGACACCAGGCTTTGAAACCAAATCGTATTGGTTTACCGCG
>NW_007382120.1:0-9388 GCF_000475195.1 Diaphorina citri | reverse complement strand
CATTACCTACGTCTGTTTTTAGAGTTCCCATTTCACAATCTATAAGGTAGGTACCTAAAATTTAGTCTAACCAAAATGTAGGTATCAGATAGATTCTATAGACGGTATGTAGGTGTAGGTGACATGTCTGTTTGTGTTGTATGCTGTGTCATCTGGCAATCCAGACGCTGGGCAGCTCATCAATAAATTATTGATTGTTTCTCTCTTTATGCATTAATAGGTAGGTATTAAAATATATAATTATATATATATTGGTATGAAGGTAAGTACCTATTGCCTACAGGGATAGGTACATACCTAATAGCATCTTCTGTACTTTCAAAAGATTTATGATTTTTCTTCGTATTATTAATAGAAAGTATCCTGCAATAATCAAAAGATGCTGCCAAAGCTATGTCGCTTCTGAAAACAAATTGTGGAACAATTCAGGGGGATTGGGATAAAATTTACAATTTGAATTGAATTTACCGAGTTTCGAACCCGTAACTCTTCAACTGTGGATCGGGTAGTTTTTAAAGTGGCACCAGTCGATTTGTCGGTGAAAAAAAAAAAAAAAAAAAAAAAAAAAAAAAAAAAGAAAATTTTTTTTTTTTTTTTTTTTTTTTTTTTTTTTTTTTTTTTTTAGTTGTACCTACAGTAGCAATAGATATAGTTGTTTTATACCAATTTATAATAGACACTGCGTTTTGAAATGAATTTCACAAATTTTGCAACTTGCCTCACCTACCTGCCTACACAAATTACTAAAGACTTTGGTCACGTCCTCTACACATATCAGTGGATGTGTCATATTAACCACGATACAAAACCCAAAAACACATCTACCTCCTCCTGAATTTACCTCCTCTGTCTGCCCATAACCATTCTAACTTCCCCTGTCATCAATGCTTCCTCTTTCTCTCCAAGCTTTGACTACAACTTGTGATTGAAAATCTAATCTGACACCGGAAAACGGCGTTCCCACAGTTGATAATGGTGTTCAAAATGCAAATGAGCCCCTGTCCTGTTTATCTTTACGCCTCCACTCCACTCCAAACACTTCCCCTCCACTTCAAAAACCTCACCTCCCTCCACTTCAAAGTCTTCAAACAATTCCTCCTAACTTCAAACACCTACGAGTGGAAGTTTTATTTGAATTTCGTTGTTTCTGTACCCAACTATACGTTGCATGTGCAAGCGAAAGTCTCAATATCGGGACGGTAAACAGGGAAATGCGTGACGGGATGTCCCGAAAGTTTTGCAATCAAAAGGGAAGTATGTATGTGGGTATCATGGGATATTTTTTTTTTTTTTTTATAAATACCTAGCCTTTGATCAAATTTTCCTTCTATTGACAAATGTTCTAAATGAATTACCAACTATAAGGTTGCAAAGTCTGAAAGCTCGTCTGATTGACGATTTCAGTGAATTCTTACCAGAGGTATTATGCCACGTGTTGTCCGGACTAAACACCAATTAAAATGTAACAGGAGCCATATAGCACATATTTGTGAAACATGAATTCAGAATTTCCTTCGGGGACGGATGTATTAGGAAATCTACTATAGCGGATTCAGGGTTGAACTCGAGAAGGAAAGTTGAGTTCTCTTGAAAGACGTACGGTCACCGAATTTGCCCTAACAAGAATTTGAGGACTCGTAGAAAGCTTTAAGCTTTAAGGGTTTGTCGGTGAATAATCACTAACTGATATGTCAAATTTCTTGTATAATCAAGGAACCAGATTAACATCATTGGACCATCTTAGAAGCTATGAGCATTGAATACATAAAATTGTTTACCCAGAGGTATCTAAAATTTTAAGAATAATAGGGGACCCGTGTATAGATTATCCCCTGTATGCCCTGTTTGTCTACGTTACCGAAAGGAAATTGTTCTCCCTTTGAAATGTTTTCCACCATCATCAGTAGTCAATAGCAAAGTTTTCGTTGGGGTTCCCCATGATGATGAAATTTTCCTCTTTTAGATTTTTAGCCTTTAGCCTCTTTGATGGTTAAAATTTTATCTTTTGTGGTTTTCATCAAAATCCACTAGTATAATGTAAACAAACCTTTCAAAATGCTTCATATTCCTTTCCCATTCTTTTAACCGTTTTTAATTAAATTTGAAACTGTTCTTCACTACTTGGATTTGCATAGAAAAATACCCTTGGAAGTTTCCTCTATTGAATGAGCTGTCTAGCTAGATCTCAACTTTATACGTACGTGGTATTTATATTTCTATCTTTTCTGGTACCTTTTTGATAATCTATGACTTGGTGCCATGTAGTCATGGACAACATTTTAAATAATATACTTACCTATCATGTTTAGCAAAATATTCAGAAAAAGAATGAGAAACAACAGATTCTAAGTACCTAGGTACTTAGGGTGAGATCATTTGACTTACAATGTAGGTTAGAAGGTTCTGCAAGGAATACATGGAAGATTGATTATAGATACCCTGCGATGGGAGTGGGGTCAGAACTTACATGGGATCTTCTGTTATACATTAATACTTGGGCCTTGTTTCACGAACCTTCGTTTCGAGAAAGGATATGTCGTATGTAATCTTGAATGAGGCAGGCATAACTTTATGTTAGACTGGGTTCAAATGGATTGTAACACATCACATACCTTCAGGCAAACTAACTTTGTCAAATGTCTAGGTTTGCCTTGCCCTTGGGATCAATTTAATTTGAAGCAAACCATTGTCAACCAAGTCCTAATAACAGATTCAACAATCAAAAAGATTTGGAAGGACTCACTTTACTTTCCGTGTAGGCATGGCACCTATCGTACGGTGTTGAAAGGATTGGGATTTAAAACCCTCGAGGACGGAGATGGGAAACTATTTTGTCTAAACATTTTGAAGACGAGGATGTACTAAAATAAGAGGCTTGATGAACAAATTCACAAGTTCAAGACTTGAGCTCGTGTAAATGTAGAATAGGCTCAATGAACTTTCAAACTTCCATTAAAACAGGCCCCGGAATGTTTTCACTCAAAATAAAGCTTTTCATGGTTTTTAATCACTTAAAAATGATTATATTTTTGGTGAAGGGATTCTCGAACAAGTTGTTTTTTTCATTTTTCCTCAGGGATGAGAAGCTCTTTTCCTTTTCACCTGCTTGAAAATAATGCCCACTTAAAAATTTCCCCAGACGCAAACGGTTCACTCAAAATAAAGCTTTTCATGGTTTTTAATCACTTAAAAATGATTATATTTTTGGTGAAGGGATTCTCGAACAAGTTGTTTTTTCATTTTTCCTGAGGGATGGAAAGCTCTTTTCCTTATCACCTGTTTGAAAATAACGCCCACTTAAAAATTTCCCCAGAGGCAAACGAATTACGACAAAATAAAGTCACCCTTAACTTATCCAACCTACTGGAAATATAAAGTTAATCCAATCTTCATGATTTGAACGTAAAAGGTAGACACTTTTCTTGAGCTTTTAACAACGTCAGAAATTTGTTGTAACAGCTTTAGAAAGTACCTTTACTTGAACATGAATAACATAAAGTAACAACCAGAAAATGAATATTCTTTTCACCAATTTATAATAGACACTGCGTTTTGAGATAGATTTCACAAATTTTGCAACTTGCTTCACCAACCTACCTACCTACTACACAAATCTTTTCACTTTTTTTTTAGTTGTACCTACAGTAGCAATAGATATAGTTGTTTTATACCAATTTATAATAGACACTGCGTTTTGAAATGAATTTCACAAATTTTGCAACTTGCCTCACCTACCTGCCTACACAAATTACTAAAGACTTTGGTCACGTCCTCTACACATATCAGTGGATGTGTCATATTAACCACGATACAAAACCCAAAAACACATCTACCTCCTCCTGAATTTACCTCCTCTGTCTGCCCATAACCATTCTAACTTCCCCTGTCATCAATGCTTCCTCTTTCTCTCCAAGCTTTGACTACAACTTGTGATTGAAAATCTAATCTGACACCGGAAAACGGCGTTCCCACAGTTGATAATGGTGTTCAAAATGCAAATGAGCCCCTGTCCTGTTTATCTTTACGCCTCCACTCCACTCCAAACACTTCCCCTCCACTTCAAAAACCTCACCTCCCTCCACTTCAAAGTCTTCAAACAATTCCTCCTAACTTCAAACACCTACGAGTGGAAGTTTTATTTGAATTTCGTTGTTTCTGTACCCAACTATACGTTGCATGTGCAAGCGAAAGTCTCAATATCGGGACGGTAAACAGGGAAATGCGTGACGGGATGTCCCGAAAGTTTTGCAATCAAAAGGGAAGTATGTGGGTATCATGGGATATTTTTTTTATAAATACCTAGCCTTTGATCAAATTTTCCTTCTATTGACAAATGTTCTGAATGAATTATGCAAGCGAAAGTCTCAATATCGGGACGGTAAACAGGGAAATGCGTGACGGGATGTCCCGAAAGTTTTGCAATCAAAAGGGAAGTATGTATGTGGGTATCATGGGATATTTTTTTTTTTTTTTTATAAATACCTAGCCTTTGATCAAATTTTCCTTCTATTGACAAATGTTCTAAATGAATTACCAACTATAAGGTTGCAAAGTCTGAAAGCTCGTCTGATTGACGATTTCAGTGAATTCTTACCAGAGGTATTATGCCACGTGTTGTCCGGACTAAACACCAATTAAAATGTAACAGGAGCCATATAGCACATATTTGTGAAACATGAATTCAGAATTTCCTTCGGGGACGGATGTATTAGGAAATCTACTATAGCGGATTCAGGGTTGAACTCGAGAAGGAAAGTTGAGTTCTCTTGAAAGACGTACGGTCACCGAATTTGCCCTAACAAGAATTTGAGGACTCGTAGAAAGCTTTAAGCTTTAAGGGTTTGTCGGCCATTGATCAAATTTTCCTTCTATTGACAAATGTTTTAAATGAATTATCAACTATAAGGTTGCAAAATCTGAAAGCTCGTCTGATTGACGATTTCAGTGAATTCTTACCAGAGGTATCATGCCACGTGTTGTCCGGACTAAACGCCAATTAAAATGTAACAGGAGCCATATAGCACATATTTGTGAAACATGAATTCAGAATTTCCTTCGGGGATGTGTTGTCCGGACTAAACACCAATTAAAATGTAACAGGAGCCATATAGCACATATTTGTGAAACATGAATTCAGAATTTCCTTCGGGGACTGATGTATTAGGAAATCTACTATAGCGGATTCAGGGTTGAACTCGAGAAGGAAAGTTGAGTTCTTTTGAAAGACGTACGGTCACCGAATTTGCCCTAACAAGAATTCGAGGACTCGTAGAAAGCTTTAAGGGTTTGTCGCAAAGTTGAGTTCTTTTGAAAGACGTACGGTCACCGAATTTGCCCTAACAAGAATTCGAGGACTCGTAGAAAGCTTTAAGGGTTTGTCGGTGAATAATCACCTGATATGTCAAATTTCTTGTATAATCAAGGAACCAGATCAACATCATTGGACCATCTTAGAAGCTATGAGCATCGAATACATAAAATTGTTTACCCAGAGGTATCTAAAATTTTAAGAACAATAGGGGACCCGTGGGTTTGTCGGTGAATAATCACTAACTGATATGTCAAATTTCTTGTATAATCAAGGAACCAGATTAACATCATTGGACCATCTTAGAAGCTATGAGCATTGAATACATAAAATTGTTTACCCAGAGGTATCTAAAATTTTAAGAATAATAGGGGACCCGTGTATAGATTATCCCCTGTATGCCCTGTTTGTCTACGTTACCGAAAGGAAATTGTTCTCCCTTTGAAATGTTTTCCACCATCATCAGTAGTCAATAGCAAAGTTTTCGTTGGGGTTCCCCATGATGATGAAATTTTCCTCTTTTAGATTTTTAGCCTTTAGCCTCTTTGATGGTTAAAATTTTATCTTTTGTGGTTTTCATCAAAATCCACTAGTATAATGTAAACAAACCTTTCAAAATGCTTCATATTCCTTTCCCATTCTTTTAACCGTTTTTAATTAAATTTGAAACTGTTCTTCACTACTTGGATTTGCATAGAAAAATACCCTTGGAAGTTTCCTCTATTGAATGAGCTGTCTAGCTAGATCTCAACTTTATACGTACGTGGTATTTATATTTCTATCTTTTCTGGTACCTTTTTGATAATCTATGACTTGGTGCCATGTAGTCATGGACAACATTTTAAATAATATACTTACCTATCATGTTTAGCAAAATATTCAGAAAAAGAATGAGAAACAACAGATTCCAAGTACCTAGGTACTTAGGGTGAGATCATTTGACTTACAATTTACAATGTAGGTTAGAAGGTTCTGCAAGGAATACCTACATGGAAGATTGATAAGAAAAAGAATGAGAAACAACAGATTCTAAGTACCTAGGTACTTAGGGTGAGATCATTTGACTTACAATGTAGGTTAGAAGGTTCTGCCGTTCTGCAAGGAATACATGGAAGATTGATTATAGATACCCTGTTTCCTAGCTGCGAGTATCTAGATAGCTATCCGAGATATTCGATAATATTCATTCTACAATGACATTGTCTCTGTGATTATTTTTAAAGTTTCTCTTTTTTATGCAAACGGAAAGAATCTCAAGTTTTCCATCTTCTTTTTCTCTTTCATTAAGTTAGTTAGTAGTGAGTTATTTACATTCTTATTCTATTTGCATTAATTTGCTGAATTTTCGCGCGACTGAGAGCGGGGGGAACACGGTGGAAAGTTTTTCGGAGCAACTCATTATTCATGCAGTAGGAAACTTGGATTCCTTTAGCATTCTGTATACACCTGTGTAAGAACAACGTGTATGTTTATTACCGTGAAGTCAGCGCCTGTTATCACTTTGACTTCCTGGCTTTTTTGAAGTCCTGGCTGCCAAGCTCTATCATTTACACCCCTAAGAATGGAACCAATATTGAACAAATAAACAAATGACCTTGGGATTGAGTGGTTCCTAGATTGTCTTTGGCAGTAATTTCACTGTTCAATTGTACTTGGCATATTGTTACAACTAAAAAATAATATTATGTTATGTTATTTCTTGCATGACTTACATCAAATGAATGAGATTTGAGATTTTACTTGTATGAACCCATTGAACAACATATAACATTTCAGTATGACAGCTTTGAGCATAAATCCAGCAATTTTACAACTAAGATCACAACAGGACAAGCCAAGTTCGATTGACATCCTCTCTAAAGTCGAGATACCTATAGTTTCTCGAGAGGGAGTGAAGGTGTTAAATTGTCTCTGAGCACGATTTGGAGGAAGGAGCAACATATGCTGAGCGTAAGATTTTAGAAGATGAGTTTATGCAGAAAGTCGGAGGAGAAAAAAGAGGTTAAGAATAACAAAATAATTTGAATAAATAATACAGGAATAAATAATCTGTATGTTTGTACCTACTTATCTAAGTAGGTACATACAGAATTATTATGAATTAGGAGTATTAGGACTGACTCAGTTAACAATTTAGTCCTAAACAGTTAGAAGATAAGAAAATGAAATTGATTTACATTTATCTGCATACCTCTCGAATAAATAAGTAGGTACATATTTCTTGTCTTCTCAGTCTTTTGTAATTTGGAAATTTTCGATAGTCCAAAGGAAGAGAGGCAGAGAGAAAGAATGAAAACATAAAGAGAGGGAGGGAGAGAGAGGAAGAAGTACATAGAATAAGAGAAAAAGGAAAAGGAAGAGGGGAAAGATTTAAGAAAGATATTAGATACAACTTGATGAAGTGATAACAGTTATGTTATGATAACGGAGGAGATTCGAAAGTCATTAGAAAAATGTATTTCTAACATAGAGGTAGGATGAAGACATGAGGAGTAGGAGTAGGATGGAGTGTGGAAGATGATGGTGTGTTAAAAATGAAATCTAATGCTCACAGCGTATTCCTACCTGCCTTCAAAAAATAAAATAAAATCGAGCTTTTGAAGCTCGCTGATTTCTATGAATGAAGCGCAAATGAATTGTGTAAATTCCTAAAACGTTGATGATGTGATTTCTCGCTTTGTGTTTTCACAATGGGGCTACATGAGCGCGAAGAGAATATCCATTTGATAATGTTTTGTAACAACATCCCCACTCCCGGAGAGCTTTTGGGAGACTTTACTGGGAAAAAAGAAATCGGAAGAAAAAAAAATGGAGTTCATTAAGATGATTTCCTTTTATATTCCCGACTTGGAGCAAAGAAGGGAAGAAAAAGGAACGTTATCAAAAAATTTCCATGCCCCGAGCACTTTGTAAATACGATGGATATTATTATTGATGATAATAAAAAAAAAAAGAAATCCAGTCTAAAATTTTGAACAAGAAGCATTGTAAAATAAAAGGACAAGCTCGACTTCCACAATATGTTACAGACGGTTTTTTTCTACCTACACAACCGTTACAACGTAACAAGCAAGCAAACCGGGGAAAACCTTTTCAATTGGCCTTTTTTATTCAATCCTACCATTAAATTTACAACATTGTCTCATACCTTTGCATGTACAATTTTCACGATAACTTCAAAGGCTTTTTCTTCACTCTTGGAACAATTCAAAAGAAAAAAATGCCTTCTTTTTTCCATATAGGTATTAAAAATGTATAAAAATAAACAAATTGAAAAATGATTGAAAGGAAATTCTGAAAATGTGTCTAAAGTGGGCACATATTGAATGTGCAGGAGCTTTTATTTGTTAGTTAAATATGTAGGTAGGTACATAAATATCATATACAAATTACCTATAAATTATTTTGTTACTTTCTTCATTGTTAATCCTCAAAAAAAGCTGTCTTTAGTTTTAAAACATACAATTTGAGTGCACAAACACCTGAAGTTTCCTTTACTGTCGTGGAAGAAACGTCAAGTTAAAGTTTTAGATCCCTCGTTGACTAACCTTATTAGGCGTGGAGGTCTTTTCCCTTTTCATTATTTTTTCTCCTTTTCAGCCCGTCCTTCCTTTATTATTACGATAGTAATAAAAAGAGGTATAATGGACGGGCTATTGTATTCGCTTCGGTGTCGTCAGTCTGTCTGTCTAACCCTTATCTTATCCAAACCTGGTCGACCTATATATCAAATTATAGGTCTTTTTACCAGGAACACGAAAGTGGTGGTGCAAATTTTGTCCAGAAAACCAAAAAGCCAAAAAACTTGAAAAAATGGGTTTTGGGGGATTTTTTTCACATTTTCTCACACAAATGAGCTCTGATCTCAAAATTTGTCGCGACTACCTATGTATAAACTCAAAGCGAGAAAGTTTTAGATAACACTTCAGTCGATAATTTAAGACCGGTTTTAGCGTCACATGTGTTAAGCCACGCCGAGAAAGGCCAATTAATGAATGGGTTACTTAAACATTATATTGGGAATAAAGGGAGAACGGGCTCTAGTCTTGATTTTAAATCATTACCTACATGAAAGTAAAA
>NW_007382119.1:1624-9388 GCF_000475195.1 Diaphorina citri | reverse complement strand
ATCTCACTGAAGTCCTTCCCAACTTCCCATTTATCGAACTAAGTGGACTCTAAATTTTAACTGCACAATTTTGCTAGTTCATCCATTTTATTGTTTTTTTCTTTTCTTTTCTATTGCAAATATCCCATTTTGTTGAAATTTGGTACATTTGCATACCTAGAGATTTTTTTTCTGGTTTTCGTAGGTCCCGTATTGGGCCTTTGGGGTCTCGTCGAGTCGTCCTGTGAAGGCAAAAAGATACAGTCTCAATAAGCGAGGAAAGGGACTTTTCAGTCTCATTCTAGCAGTATAAGCAGAGGATATTCTATTTTGCCGTCGCGTCGTCCTGTGGACCTGTGAAGCCAAGCAGCATTCTAGCAGTATAAGCAGAAGATATTCTATTCTTAATAAAATCTGTCTCATTACTCCTTAACATCGGCCCTAGCTCGCATAGTTGTACTGTCCGAGACAGAGTCAGAATAGAATAGAATCAGAGTGTGTTGAATAGAAGAAATTGTTGAAAGAATGCATGGATAAGAATAGGCGAGCTGGATTGGGCTATGGCTATGATGTGGCAGCCTCTTCTGTGCCATTAGGACCAAATCGCAAAGTAGGATTCACTGATAATTAATTAAATCCCCAAGATTTTTTTTTTCAGTCGGAATATATCGGGTACATATTTAACACAAGAAATGGGCCAGCTGGTTACCACGTGGAATAAATTGGTAACATTGGAATAGATCAGGTACTGAATAAACTGAATTTAACATATATTATGAATAAGCTAGCTATTAATATTGGGATAGTTTCTTTTTTATTTAATTTAACACATTGAATAGATTAAAAATCAGCTAGTTATCATGTGGTATACATTAGCTACTTAATTAACATGGGAATAAATCAGGTGTTAATCACGGAATAAATCATCAAATAAAAGATATCACATGAAATAAAATTATCTGATCTTGGGTTAATACATTGAATAAAATCATCTATTTTACACATGAAATAAACCATCAGATCAGGTTGTTAACACATGGCATAAATCGAACAATCAGTAATAAACTCATGAAATAAATCATCAAATCAGCAATTCAACACATGGAATAAATCAGCCAGTTAACACATGTAATAAATCATCAAATCAGCCAGTTAACACATGGAATAAAAAAGATTTAATCGGCTATTTACCTATATTTTTTAACATCTGTATAAATCTTCAAATCAGCCAGTTTAACACATGTACTAAAAAATCATCAGATCAGCTAGTTATCACGTGTAATAAATTTTTACCTGTATGTACCGAAGAGTTTGGTATCAGGTAATGCTGGCGCCTCGTTACTCATCCATTGAACACACATTCCTCTGTGGCATTCAGCTCTGGTCTGGTGTGCAGAGGGTCCCGGGTTCGAGGCTTTACCATATAGGAGTTGTAGATTTGTAGAACAAAACAGAATATACCCCGTTTAAACTGCCGAAATAAGACTGAAAAGTCCCTTTACTCCCCGCAGTCAAAACAAGGTCTTATGCTCTTATGTATTTGGTACAGAATAAATTCACAAATAATAAACCTTGCTTTTTGAAAGAAGTGAAAGCATTAGATTAGATAGAAATGATGTATTCTATTTTATTGTAAGGAGGACGTCAGAAGAGAATTGGTGATTCTCATGATTTTTTTTTATTATCTCAGAAAAAACTATAAAAATTAAAAAAATATTGAGACTAAAACGAAGAAAATGCGTTCACTAGATCGTGAGATACAGCTCTCGGAACATGAGAGTCTCAAGCACGCCGATATCATACCTAGCGACAACACTGTACTCCCGTGATGACGTCATCTACCAATATCGTACGACGCGCTGTGAGCTTATTACCATAGGGATTTGGGTTAGGGGCTCAAATAGATCGAATAGGTACCTATCTACGCATTTTGTTATCACTATTTTTCAATAGGTATCAGCTTAGGTACTTATACCTATTTTCAAATTTAGATATTTTCATTCCATTTTATTATCATGCACTTATTCAAGTAGTTACTTCTTCGTACATGTACATTTTTTAAAGGGGTTTGACAGAGGGAACTGTAACTGCTAGGGTCTTATCGTCCCGAAATCGAAGGAAGACAGGATAGCAGAAAGCCAGCCGTTCCGAGAACGAACATTATCCCATCAGGATAAAAGCCGCCCTGGGCGGGAATCGAACCCGCGGCCTAGCGCTTACAAGGCAGACGCACTACCAACAAAGCTAAGTAGGCTGGCACATTTATTTCGATCGAGAAGAATAATATGAATAATATGATCTCCACATACCAAACATCCCTACTCAAAGTTCCACTTTATGTAAACACTACCTATGTAGGTACCTACCTACCTATGTAGGTACCTACAAAGGCAGGTAGTTACCTACATATGTAGGTAGGTAGGTAGGTAGGTAGGTAGGTAGTGTTTACATAAAGTGGAACTTTGAACAGGGATGTTTGGTATGTGGAGATCATATTATTCATATTATTCTTCTCGATCGAAATAAATGTGCCAGCCTACTTAGCTTAGTTGGTAGTGCGTCTGACTTGTAAGCGCTAGGCCGCGGGTTCGATTCCCGCCCAGGGCGGATTTTATCCTGATGGGATAATGTTCGTTCTCGGAACGGCTAGCTTTCTCCTATCCTGTCTTCCTTCTCTCTTCGATTTCGGGACGATAAGACCATAGCAGTTAAAGTTCCCTCTGTCAAACCCCTTAAAAAAAATGTACATGTACGAAGAAGTAACTACTTGAATAAGTGCATGATAAAAAAAAAATGGAATGAAAATATCTAAATTTGAAAATAGGTAAATAGGTATAAGTACCTATGCTGATATTGAAAAATAGTGATAACAAAATGCGTAGATAGGTACCTATTCGATCTATTTGAGCCCCGACCCCAAAGCCCTATGGTAATAAGCCCACGGCGCGTCGTACGATATTGGTAGATGACTAAAATGAAAAAAAAAAAAAAAAAAAAGATGTCCGACCTGCGTACTGGGTCTTTTTTTTAGGTTGAGGGATTTTTTTTTTTTTATTAGTACGAACATTTAATCATTCCCCTGTTTTGCTAATTTCGCTCGATCGAACGCGCGGCCCAGCGCGATTTATTGCAAATCATAACAAGCTTTATGACTAGAAAATCCATCAATATCAATACATTGTAAGAATATTTCGTTATTTTGTCATCATTGAGTGTCGCCTGACTGTTTGCCCACTGCCAACTGTATGGTGATTGTTTGGCAAGAGTTTCAGTAAAGTTCTGCTGACTGGGCACATATTAGCACAGTGCAGTCATGGCCATATTTGAGTGCAATTCTAGGAAAAATGTACACACTTATTGATGAAAAAAAAAAAAAAAAAAAAAGATGTCCGACCTGCGTACTGGGTCTTTTTTTTAGGTTGAGGGATTTTTTTTTTTTTATTAGTACGAACATTTAATCATTCCCCTGTTTTGCTAATTTCGCTCGATCGAACGCGCGGCCCAGCGCGATTTATTGCAAATCATAACAAGCTTTATGACTAGAAAATCCATCAATATCAATACATTGTAAGAATATTTCGTTATTTTGTCATCATTGAGTGTCGCCTGACTGTTTGCCCACTGCCAACTGTATGGTGATTGTTTGGCAAGAGTTTCAGTAAAGTTCTGCTGACTGGGCACATATTAGCACAGTGCAGTCATGGCCATATTTGAGTGCAATTCTAGGAAAAATGCACACACTTATTTGGAATTGGAAACGACCTGAGGTTTAGTTGGAATAGAGCCTTGAAGTTTACCTATGGGATTTGATATACGTTTGTAAGTACTGTTTAGGGAAAGGATAGAGATCCATTAGTGGGGCAAGAAACTCTGTTGTTCATAAGTCCATCAGTGACCATAGGGAAAATTTCTCTCTCTCTCTCCCTCCCCCCCTCCCTCCCCCTCCCTCCCACGTATTACACGACTGGCTGATCCCAAATGAAAGCCGAATCCCAAACGCTAGAAATAACATCAGTAATTAACATTTTTATGCTACATACCGTTTTGGCCTAACATAACATTCAGACTATGTTGGCGCTGAAGAAATAAAATGACCTATCAAAAGGCAATTCTCTAACCAGACACCAAACACCATTATAGTTTACTGTAAAAGCTAAAGATTTTAGGGTTAGAGCCCTGAAAAAATAGGGCTACAAATTTCATTTGTGAGTAAATTCCTTATGCCATTTTGAGAGCAGGCAGACATTTTGTAGATTTTTTGGTGGGGGAAAAAACGCTGGGTCTAATCTCCTGTAAAAGTTTTGTTTAGGCTGTATTGTTTCCTGAGCGCCGATAAATGTTAGAGGACCCATTATAACACTGTACAAGTATACTCTATACGAAAATATAAGTAGGTACTTGGACACATGGTTTTTTGTAACCCTACACTTCATATTGTATGTGTGGGAACATAGCAGTTATTCTCGCTCGCTCTCTCTCTCTCTCTCTCTCTCTAATTCATTCATTTACATGAGTATAGTTACACGGACCAGGGACATCATTTAATAGATCAGTTGCGCTTACTTGGGTGATGTTTCAAAGTCATAGAGCATGAAAAATGAGGACCAACGGAATTTTTCTTTTTCTTTTACGACTTCTAGATCTCGAGATAAATCGATTAAAAAAATGCCGGTAAATCGTGAACTTTGACGTCACGGCATACGCTCCCGTAGGCGATGACGTCACATCAAATGTCCCGAGCAAAGCTCCCTTGCAGGCAACGCATTAATGTGTTTGTGCGCATACGTTTCTGCGCAGTTCTTTCTGCTCCTCCGCTAGCGCGCTTGCATACTGGCGCTACCTAGCGGACGAAAATAGCAACTGCGTTAAGTCTGACGTCACACATCTTCATTAGAACGGAAAATAAAAATTGAATTTTCGATCGTTTACAGTTATTATTTCGGAGTTTTGACCTCAGATTTGGATTTTTCCCAACTTTTTACATATGTAGGAATCGACCATTTATTCATAATTTTTACCCATTTGCAACTCCTCCATTGTCAGAAGATATGTATGTTTCTTCGAAATCTACTGGGCCCAGTGTATTACATAACTTTAAATTCCAAGTCATAATAAAACTCGTTATGATGTTTGATGGTATTTGGGCCATTGATATCACAATCGGTGAGCTACGAACGTCATGGAATTCTAAACTTTGAATGGGTCCAAGCCACGAGCTGTGGCCTTAGTTGGGGACCTCTTATCGGACAATGTACCCGAATATGGACAAAACGGAAGTGGAAGAGTATACGCTGAGATATGAGAGGGGCTGAGGTTCAGTTTTTCATTCATAAGTTGCTCGGAGCTACAGTGTGCCCAAAAAAGTAGGGCAAATCCTGACGTATAATCATTTTTCTTGTGATTTCTCACTTCGTTGGATTTAAGATACCATTTAAGATTGAGATGCCATTGGCCTTAAGATACCGTTTAAAATTGAAATGCCTTAAGATAATTGGTTTAAGGCTAAAGAAATTGAGAAATCACATTGATCTCAGGTACCATATATTATGCTTTGTGCAAAACAATCCCTACAATCTTCGGCACTTATTCCCGTATTCAGGCGGGGTCGGATCTTTTCGTCAATCAGGCCCTAGGGTGATTGCTTTGGGCTGACATTGTATGTTTTTGACTTTTACAAAAAAATTACGAGCGGATTTCAAGTGAAAATTTTTTGCGAACACTGTCCAAAGACAATCTTATAGCAGAGCGTGAGCGTCCTTTTTGTAGTGTCCGTGGTATTAATTCATTGAGTGATGCTATTTGTGAACATGCTATAATCCAATATCTTGAAAGTTTGGCGTACGTCATTTGACAGGATATATGGGGGCGCCGAATGAGCTGATTTAGTTCCAGTTCGACCTCAGTGGTGTAGTGGTTGGCGCGGTAGACTTCTGATCTGGAGGTTGACCCAGGTTTTCATTTTCACGCTCATGCCTGTCTGACAGGTCTGTCAGATAGTCGGAACGTGTGTGGCCAGTATGGTGGAAAAAGCCTGAAACCTAGGTCTGTCAGACAGTCAGATGGTCTGAGTGTAAGTGTCGGGCATTAGCTTAGATTAGAGGAGGAGAACTATCGATAGTCGGCGCCATCGATAGTTTTTTTATTACATAATTATTTTCCTTGTTTCTAAAGGTCTTATCCCCCAAAAAGACCTAACCTAACCTAATTTAAAGAAAATTATTAACTGTACACGTATTAATTTAGGTCACAGGGTTTTATTTCAACATTTTTTTTTTACCCAAGGTTTTTTTTTTAACCTTTTTTTAAAAAAATTTTTTTTTAACATTTTTTTTTTTTTTTTTTTTTTTTTACACTTTTCACTTCTAAAACAACCAAAACAAACGAAAAATGGGCAGAAAAAAACTATCGATAGTCAAGCCTCAACCATCGATAGCGTTCGATAGTCAAAACTATCGATATTGCTATCGATAGTTCTCCTCCTCTAGCTTAGATGCGTAGAAGCTTAAACCGTTCTTTAGGTCTGTTTGGCCCTACACCTAAGCCTCGGTGTGGGTTATTTGTGTATGAGTTAAGTACCGGGTTATGAGTTAAGTGTGTATGAGTTAAGTACCGGGTTATGAGTTAAGTGTGTATGAGTTAAGCATTAAATTAAGTACCGGGCTCAACTTAAAATTCCCCCAAATCCCTCAGTCTCTGATGATTTGAGCGTAACCCTGTAACATGGCATGCTATGCCACGGCAGGAAGCAGGGCATACACCGGGGGGATCTGGCATGTTATCACAGACACACACGAGGTTTGTTTTGTTTTTGACTTCAATAGAGCTTTTTTTTTTCTCGTACGTATCACATTTGGTGAAGTTTGTACCCACGTTGGTCAGCAGGTTTTGATTTCTATTTAGGGATTTGGCTGATAAGTCATGTTTACACCATTGAGCAGAAAAGAACCATCCATAAGGCTCTTATGGATTCCTCTTATGGATGGTTCTTTTTTGCTGAATGCTGTCCATTTTGTTCATTTAGTAAAAATTAAGTGGGCTGATAACTTACTTACGGTACCTGCCTCGGTGGTGTAGTGGTCAAGGCGCTCGCCTGGTAAACAGGAGGGCGTGGGTCCAATCCCAGCCGAGGTATGGAATTTTATCCTCAATATAATTTGAGAATTTGACCACAATAATAGTAGTAGCCTACTGCTGGAGTAAAGGGACTTTTCAGTCCTATGCGAGCAGTATAAATAAGCACTATTACTATTATTTAATGTGTTAACGATTACGACTCGTCGATCCCTTGACAGTCCCTAGGCAGCCCAGGTTATTAACACGGAACTGGAAGGCTCTAAATGTTGTGCTGAACGGATCTCTGATCGGATCACTCGTTCGTCGTTTGACGTTTCGGATACACGGAACTCTGCTCTCTGAGCCTCATTGGTTCAAAAAGAGACCGGACATACCTTTTACACGATTTGACTTCACGACGGTCTGTTTTTAAGGGTGACTATAAGTAAGTTTGTCCGTTCTCTTTATAATCCGTTATCGAGTAAACCAACTTCCACTAGCCTGTGGCCTAAGAAGACGAAAAAAATTTTTTCTGTATCTGAGCGCATGGCTTAAAGGTCCATCAGGCAACACTATAGGGGAAATTGAAAACGGTTCTAACGGATATAACCTGTATTTTGATCCACTTGTTTGACAAAAGGGACTGTCTGTGAAATATTGTAGACCATTAAGAATCGATAGAAACAAGATAGATAAGATTACCTCAGTTACCGTATGGAATTGTGTCATTAT
>NW_007382119.1:0-933 GCF_000475195.1 Diaphorina citri | reverse complement strand
AAAAAAAATTTTAACATAAAATAAAAAAAAAAAAAAAAAAAAAAAAAAAAAAAAAAAATCAGTAAAACATCAAAACTCTGTTCCGTGTTGATTTATGCCGGGCGTCTCTTCAAACTATTGACGTAGGTTTTTTTTTTTTTAAGAGGTTTGACAGAGGGAACTGTAACTGCTATGGTCTTATCGTCCCGAAATCGAAGAGAGAAGGAAGACAGGATAGGAGAAAGCCAGCCGTTCCGAGAACGAACATTATCCCATCAGGATAAAATCCGCCCCGGGCGGGAATTGAACCCGCGGCCTAGCGCTTACAAGGCAGACGCACTACCAACCAAGCCAACTAGGCTGGCTTCCATGACTTCAAATGTTCTGAAATCCTTCTACTTTGGTCGGTCATCATTTGTGGAGGCACGATCACGAGTGTATACCCTACGCTGCCTTGAGTTCCGGTCAATTAATGTGGCGCTGGCGCTGCACAGTTCCCAATGGGAAGTGGTAGGTGTGCATGGGATTTAACCCTTGTAGTGCCCGCCTCTCACGCTCAGACTGTCAGACTCAGACAGACCCAGGTCTCAAACTCTCGAGCTTTTTCCGCCACACACGCTTTCCGTCAGACGGACTAAGTAAGTGGCTGGAATAGTGCTTTCAAATTAAATTACTCCCAAGGGCAAGGTAAACCCAGACCCTTGACAAGTCGACAGCCATGTGATGTGTTCCAATCCACTCGACCCCAGATACTCATTTCGATTGATTGCAAATATTTCAACGGGTTACTTCCTGGTGTTCTCGTGTTGACCCAGCACCTAAATGGGAAGTATTGTGTCCCTTCTCGCCCATCTGATGAGAGGCATACTACGGGACGCGCATGCTACGGCACAGACTACACGGGTCTGATCTGGCAGTTGTTTCATTGCTACGAAATAAAAAACGGCCAGGAGG
>NW_007382118.1:3600-9390 GCF_000475195.1 Diaphorina citri | reverse complement strand
ATAAAAAATTATTCATCTTCTTTCAATCATAAAAAAATAGGAAAATTATATTTGATAATGGCTTTTTTGATGCTTATTAGAGGATTTGTTGATGCTTTAATGATGAGATTACAACAATTTTTATCATGTAATCATCAAGGATATTTATCTATAAATCATTATAGTCAAATATTTACAGCTCATGGAGTTATAATGATATTTTTTGTTGCTATGCCTTTTATGATTGGTTTGATGAATATCATTATTCCTTTACAAATTGGTTCTGTTGATGTTGCATTTCCTTCTTTAAATTTACTTAGTTTTTGGCTAAATTTTTTTTCGATATTGTTAATTAATACTTCTTTATTGATAGGTGAATTTTCTAAAATTGGATGGTTATCTTATCCTCCATTATCTGAAAAAACTTTCAGTCCTTGGGTTGGAGTAGACTATTGGATTTGGAGTTTACAAATTTCTGGTATTTCCACGCTTTTATCTTCAATAAATTTTATTACAACTATTATAAAATGTAGACAAAAAAATTTATTTTTTTTTAAATTACCTATATTTATATGGACTTGTTTTTGTTCAAATATACTTATTTTAGTAGCTTTTCCTATTTTGAATATAATTATTTTATTATTGTTTTTAGATAGAAATTTTAATTTTCATTTTTTTACTTTATTTTATGGTGGTCAACAAATGACTTATATAAATTTGATTTGGGCTTGGGGTCATCCTGAGGTTTATATTTTAATATTACCTTCTTTTGGTATATTTTCTGAAATACTATCAAATAAATGTAAAAAACCAATATTTTCTTATAATTCTTTATTATATGCAACCATTTCAATAACATTATTATCATTTGTGGTTTGGTTACATCATTTTTTTACGATGGGTTCTGGTTTTAGTACAAGTATTTTTTTTAGTATAACAACAATGGTTATTGCAATACCAACTGGTGTAAAAATTTATAATTGGATTTTTACAATATTCTATAGTAATAAAACAATCGATTCATACATAATATGGTTTGTTTCGTTTTTAATAATATTTTCAATTGGAGGTTTTGCAGGAATAATACTTTCAATTCCTAGTTTAGATTTTGTATTTCATAATTCAATGTTTTTAATTGCTCATTTTCATTCAGTAATAATAGGAGGAGTATTATTTGGATACTTAGCGGGATTGCAATATTGGTTTCCCATAATATTTAATAAAGAAATATATGAAATTATTTCTATAATAAATATTTTTTTTTGGTTTTTCGGCGTTATTATTACATTTTTTCCGATTTATTTACTTGGATATTATGGTATGGATAGAAGAACTTTTATTTTATAATAATTTATATTGGTCAAAATTATTATTAGTCTCTTTTGGTGGGAGTTTTCTAATTTTAATTCAATTGTTCTTCAAATTATTTAGTTTTTTTTTTAATAAAAAAAATAAAGTTAACATTTCAAACTTATGAATTCTTATTTTTAGTAATAATTAAGAATTCACAAAAATGATTTTTTATTAAAAAATATTTTTTAAAAATACTTATTTTAATCATTTTCATCAAAAAAAGCGTTTTACCTTTTTAATATCGTTAAATGTTTTTTTTAAAATGTCATTTCTATTATTTGGTATTTGTTGGTTTGAATTCAATAATTTTTATAATTACAACTATTATTTTAACAATATTTTTAATATATGAATAAAAATTTACTAGGTTTTTGGTTGTATATAGTAAGTGAATTGTATTACATTTTCTATCTTATTATTTGTTTCTTTCAACTAATAGTTTTTGTTTTTAAAAATTAATAATTTAATTATAGAATTTATTAATTGAAACTGTGTTGCTTTTATTAAGTAGCTACTTATCAATAAAGTTTTAGAAATAATAAAATAAAAATATTATTATTTAAAAATATAATATTTTCATTATTTTTTTGTAATAGAATATAAAGATTATAAGTTTAAACAAAACAATAATTTGAAATGCAACATTAAAGCATGTAATCCAATAATTACAAAATAATTGGATAATAATTATTCGTATAATAAAAATAAATTTTATTTTTTTTAAATGATAAAAATCTTTATATTCTATTAACAAAAAATAATTGAAAATATTATATTTAAATAATAATATTTATTTTCTATTATTTCTTAAAAACTTTTATTGATAAGTAGCTTACTTAATAAAAGCAACACAGTTTCAATTAATAAAGTTCTATAATTAAATATTAAAATTTTTAAAACAAAAACTATTAGTTGAAAGAAACAAAATAAATAAGATAGAAAATGTAATACAATCACTTACTATATACAACCAAAAACCTAGTAAATTTTATTCATTATATTAAAAATATTGTTAAAATAATAGTTGTAATTATAAAAATTATTGATTTAAACCAACAATACCAAATAATAGAAAATGACATAAAAAAACATTTAACGATATTAAAAATGGTAAAACGCTTTTTTTATGAAAATGATTAAAATAAGTATTTTTTAAAAATATTTTTTATATAAAAAAATCATTTTTGTGAATTCTTAATTTATTACTAAAAAATAAGAATTCATAGTTTGAAATGTTAACTTTATTTTTTTTATTAAAAAAAAAACTAATAATTTGGAAGAACAATTGCAATTACAATTAGAAAACTCCCACAAAAAGAACTATAATAATTTTTGACCAATAATAAATTATTATAAATAAAGTTCTATCTATAATCATACCATTAAATTCCAAGTAAATAAAATTGGAATATTATTAACGCTTAAAATCAAAAAAAAATATTATTTAGAAATAATTTTCATATATTTCTTTAAGCTCACAATATTATCGGAAACCAATATTTCAATCATCCGCTAAGTATCCATATAATTCTCCTCCTATGTAAATTAATGAATGAGAATGAGCAATATTAAAAACATTGAAATATGAAATACTAAATCTAATCTACGAATTGAATGTATTATTCCTGCAAAACCTCCTATTGAAAATATTATTAAAAACGAAAACAAACCTTATTATGTATGAATCGATTGTTTTATTACTATAGATTATTGTAAAAAAATCCAATTATAAATTTTTACACCAGTTGGTATTGCAATAACCATTGTTGTTATACTAAAAAAAATACTTGTACTAAAACCAGAACCCATCGTAAAAAAATGATGTAACCAAACCACAAATGATAAATAATTTATTGAAATGGTTGCATATAATAAAGAATTATAAGAAAATATTGGTTTTTTACATTTATTTGATAGTATTTCAGAAAATATTACCAAAAGAAGGTAAATATTAAAAATATATAAACATCAGGCATGATCCCAAGCCCCAAATCAATTTATATTAAGTCATTTGTTGACCCACCATAAAATAAGTAGTGTTTTTTTGTTTATAAATACTCTAAATTAAATGAATATAGATAATAGAAACTAATATCAGTATAACCCACAATTCCTCAGAATTACCATGAGTTTATCTCTATCCGTGCAATTCTTGAGACTTTTTAACCAACTTTGGTGCAACCCTCTAGAGATTTTAGAATTCAGGTCGACAAATATACTGAATTTCTTTTTGTATCAAATATTAAAATATTACTTTTTAAGAAAATATCATTATTTTATATCATTTTCATAACAAGAGTGTCGTCTTTACCCATTGTAATATCGTTAATGTTTTTTTAATGTCATTTCTATTAAATTTGGTATGCTTCGTTCTAAATCAATAATTTTTATAATTACAACTATTATTTTAACAATATTTTTAATTATGAAATAAAAATTTTGCTTAACTACAGATTTATTGACCCGGTACTGGTATCATTTAACTGAGTCGATGACTGTTACACGGTTTACAGGGTTAATTATTATGGGTTTTCGACGAATGAGGTGAATAGTTGTGGGAAATTACATTTGTCTGTTGTATGCCCATAATCGGACAGTGGATTTATGGTTGGTAGTATTCTGTTTGTGCACACTAATAGTTTCTTTTTCCGTTGTTTATAATTAACAATTGTGTAACTTTCCTCTCCAATATAATTATTCGGAACTGGGTAAACTGATTAATTGAAACTGTGTTGGGTCACGTTTTTGAGGGGTAAGTAGCTAACCTTTATAGTCAAATGTACACAAGTTTCCTTCTGTAAGAATGGAAATTAATTCTACTAGAATGAATTTAAAATTCTCAGATATGTGACACTAGGCATATATCATTTATTTTACAGATTCAATAATCAGTATCATTTCCAAATTAGAGAAAGAATTAGTTTATTGAAGTTTTAAAAATTGTTTAGCAATTGAACTATATGAATAGAGATTTATTATCTGGCTATGGGTTTAAAATAATAAATAGAAAATTTGGAAACTTTAGTATTGTAATTTATTACGATTACTTTATATGAGTTATTTATTCATCCATATTCCCATGACCTTTTTTCTTGGTTGTTTTTATTATTGGGATTTCTCACCTGGTTACCTTGGTTACATTTTGTAGCTCCGTTACGTTACTCCAAGCCAATGACCATTTGGCTGCAAATTTTGTAGTTCGAAATCTATTATGATTTTAGATCTCTAAAACTTACTTTATTTTTAAGGATCATATAGAAAAAAAGTTTTATAAAAATAATAAACATAACTCATTAAAATTTTATTCAATACTATCTAGATATATTTGCAAAAGTTGAGTTTTTCTATGTGACAATATCGTACATTTTATCATATATGGGTTTAAGGAATGCTCATTATTGTTCTTTTAACATAACAAGCCAAATCTGGCAGGGGCCCAGTCCTACGTATTGGGTTGGTTCGTAGTTGGTCTTGCTATTACATTGTAGAGCCGACGCTACAGGTTAGATCGCGTGGTTTAATGCAGAATATCAGCCGAGTGTATGAGGGTGTCTGTTTTTATTATTTATTATTTATTTCTGATATGGAGCGCGAATTAAATTGTTTTCCGTTCCTATATGATTTTTCAGTGGCTGTATGGCGTGTTTATTCAAAGATATCTTTTCTTCTTTTATTATCTTATCGATATTTCAGGAACGATGTTAGGACCCTTAGCAGTTACTTTTTTTATTACGATTCACTTGTCATGCATCTACTTAAAAAATTTAAAAGCTGAATTCTTGATCTGTAAGATTTCTAAAATAAATAGTCTTTATAAAGGGAGATCAGTAGACACACTACGCTCAAACAAAATTTATATTACGTATAACATTTTAATATATAATTGTTTTTTTGTTTTCGTAGGATAGCTTTTATTAATATTTAACCATTATTAATATTTTATAATACGGTTCGTATACGTGTGGAGTTTTATTGCAGTTTTTAATTTATAGGGACTTATTGCAGCTTCGTATAATAGAAATATCACAGTTTTAAAAAATAGGTCTCATTCATAAAAAATGTAATGGTGATCATTAATTAATAATTGAAGAACGAGTAGTTGTATATTCATTTTGAGAAATTGAAGAAGAAGCATTTTTTTTAGAAACTAAGCAAGTTAGGTACAAAAAAGATATAAACAAGATGATAGTCTGGATTGAATTAAGACGAAGTAAAATTGTAGCATTGCAGAGGTATACGAAGTCCTTCTTCTCTTCTTGAAGCACGATATCTCTTAATTTGTCCTCTTTATTGGTTTTATGTTAGATTTTATCCTTTCGAAGTTTGGAAAGGATCATGTAACAGAGTCTCAAACTCTCACCTTCTTCTATTTTTTTACTTTTGTCATTTCTTTAATTTCAATCCTTTAATTTTTTACTTATCTTTTAAGTATTCAAAAGATTTATTTACTCTTATAAG
>NW_007382118.1:0-2849 GCF_000475195.1 Diaphorina citri | reverse complement strand
TAATTTATAATACCCTTGGTTATAACGTTAGGGCGATTCATAGGTTTTATATGAAGGAGGATAATAATGACTACTTTTACTCGTTAATTTTTGTAACTAATACTTTAGTTTTAGATTTAATCCTTAACTTACATTAATAAGGACGTTTTGGAGTTAACTTTATAATAATTTTTTTTTTGTTTGGTATAATAATATACTAGCTAACAAAATAATAAAATAATATATTAATATTTAAAAATGTGTCAACCATAACGTTATTGGTTAACAACAATATGATTTTTTTTATGAACATGATTTTTGGGTCTTGGGTAGCATTTTTTTACTACAATGGTTTGGTGTTTACATTTTTACATTAACTACCAACGTATATTATCTTAATATCTTTATTAACCAAAATGTAAATAAGACATATTAATCTCTTTTTATGGTTTCTTCATCAGTATTTTTATAGTTGTGAGTCTACTTTCGATCGGTTAGTTAAATATATCTCATATCATCTAGTGCTATTTAATATAGTCATCTTTTGTACTAACTATTATTTTTTATATAATTTTTTATAATATTAATTAGTTAAAGGTAGTTTATTTTCGCATTATGTTTATTCAATATACATATTTCGAAGATAATTTACAGACATGAATTATATCCATTACAATCATTAATTTATATTAAAAATACAGATGTAAAAAATAACAATTGTATTTTAAATACTATATACTTATTTTGAATGATCGCAAAACCTACACTAGTCTTCAATCACTAGAGGATGTAGAGATAATCAGATGAAAGTTGATTTCCTGACTTTTACAAAAGTCTATTAACTCTAATTCTATTGGTAATGGTTAAACTTTGACACAGACGTATAGTAATTCATCATATTAAGAGTTATAGCTTTTTTCAAACGTTTTGAATCTATTTAAATATCTTCTTTACGTTGTAGTTGTCTGATTATACAAGTCTTAATACTTAGACAATTATTCTTATATTTCTAAAAATAGTAAATTATTTTATTTAAATAAATAATTATGCTTTTTAATAAATAAAGTTAAATAAAACAATAATAGACCTAAAGTACGCGGGAAAGAAATATATAAATTATTATAATAAATATTCTTTTTTGTGGTTTTTCGGCGTTATTATTACATTTTTTCCCATTTATTTACTTGGATATTATGGTATGAATAGAAGAACTTTATTTATAATAATTTATATTGGTCAAAATTATTATTAGTCTCTTTTGGTGGGAGTTTTCTAATTTAATTGCAATTGTTCTTCAAATTATTAGTTTTTTTTAATAAAAAAAATAAAGTTAACATTTCAAACTATGAATTCTTATTTTTTAGTAATAAATTAAGAATTCACAAAAATGATTTTTATATAAAAAATATTTTTAAAAAATACTTATTTTAATCATTTTCATAAAAAAAGCGTTTTACCATTTTTAATATCGTTAAATGTTTTTTTAATGTCATTTTCTATTATTTGGTATTGTTGGTTTAAATCAATAATTTTTATAATTACAACTATTATTTTAACAATATTTTTAATATATGAATAAAAATTTACTAGGTTTTTGGTTGTATATAGTAAGTGATTGTATTACATTTTCTATCTTATTTATTTTGTTTCTTTCAACTAATAGTTTTTGTTTTAAAAATTTAATATTTAATTATAGAACTTTATTAATTGAAACTGTGTTGCTTTTATTAAGTAGCTACTTATCAATAAAAGTTTTTAGAAATAATAGAAATAAATATTATTATTTAAATATAATATTTTCAATTATTTTTTTGTTAATAGAATATAAAGATTTTTATCATTTAAAAAAAATAAATTTATTTTATTATACGAATAATTATTTATCCAATTATTTTGTTATTATTGGATTTCATGCTTTACATGTTGCAATTTCAATATTGTTTTGTTTAAACTTATTATTTTTAAATACTATAGAAAAAAATTTTAAAATTAACAATATAATTTTTTCTATTTTTTGGCATTTTATACATATTATTTGGTTATGTCTTGTTTTAATTATTTATATAAAGAAATAATATTATTAAAAGAAAAAGAGATTTTTTTTTACTTATTATTTTTAACAATACATTTTTTCAGTTGTAGAAAAGAATTTAAATACACAAACTTATTTTTACAAATAATTACTCAAATTTTTTATTTATTAAAAATTAAAAGTTTTAAAAATAAAACACAAATAGTTATTTTTTTTTTTATATTTTTTACTATATTAATATTGTATTTTGGTATTAATTGGATAATGATTAATTTTAAAAAATAAGGTTATTTCATAAAAAAATGAAATATATTGAGAAATAATTTTTTCTTTTTTGATTAAGAAGAGATTTCTGAGTGGTCAAAAGAAACAGATTGTAAATCTGCTGCGAAAGCTTCAGAGGTTCGAATCCTCTTCTCTTCAAGCGAAAATAGTTTATTGGTAAAATATTATCCTTCCAAGTTAATGTAAAGGGTTCAATTCCCTTTTTTCGCTATACTTATATTTAAGTCAATAACTTAAAGGTAAAGTATCAGTTTCCAAAACTGTTAATAGAGGTTCAATTCCTCTTTGACTTGAAAAATTATTTAATAAATTATGATAATAAAATGTAAATTAAAATTAATTTTAAAACCTCAAAAAGCAACACCAACACCACCAATAGCACCAATATTAGGTCAATATGGTATAAATTTAATTAATTTTTGTAAGCAATTTAATGAAATGAGTAAAAATATTAAATCAGATTTTATACATGTAAAGATTTTAATTTTTCAAAATCTAGAATATAAAATATTTTTAGGAACAGAATCACTAGTTAACCTTATTAACAGTACTG
>NW_007382117.1:0-9391 GCF_000475195.1 Diaphorina citri | reverse complement strand
CATGCACGGATTTGATTAGGTATTAGGCGACTTATGAGCCTCTTCAACTTGGGGTAGAAACTGGATTTACAGGCTTTAATAGGGAAGAAACAGTATAGGTACATCCTGGGGGTAGAAACAAGTTTTTTTTCTAAGGGGTTTGATACAGCGAGCTGTAACTGGCAAGGTCTCATCGTCCTGAAAAACTGGTTAGAAGGAAGACGGGATAGGAGAAAGCCAGCCGTTCCAAGAACGAACCCTATCTGTTCAGGATAAAATACCAAATTTGCCTAATATAATCCGCAACTGGCAAACCAACATTGTTTTGTGTGCTACAAAGATATGACTTTACTTTTCATTTCTGAATGTGGGTTTTGTTCTAGCTTTAAATCTTCCAGTCGGAAGTTCATTTGCATATTGTAAACACTTGCAACTGTGGACTAACCCTAACTACTTGACCTTGGGAATTTAAATCAAGTTTATAAACTATAGCAAGAAAGTTTCAAATTTCAAGTCCATGGGCAATTGGAAATGACTGAGCATTATGAGAGTCCTGAACAAAGGTACAGTGAGGGAAATCAATCCAAGAATATTAAAAAATATGACATAAATAGTTGTTATGATATTATAATCCACTATCCAGACAGTTAAATACGTATAAACTCAATATCTTTACGATCGATGATTGAAAAAAAATATGTAATTGACAAAAAATAAATCAACTTGGGGTAGCTATTTTATCATCTGTTAGTTCCAAGATTTTTTTTTTTTTTCATTTTGCCATTGCTTCTGATAGTTATGATTCTGATAACTAGCTACTTACTGTTTCCATGTGTTCCTTTTTCCCTCGTCAAATATGCCGCTTGTTTACGTTTCTCATCGAGGCTTATCTATTTCATTTAGTTGTTATTGGGTATTATCATGCTCTTTCGGCAAACACGCCATTATCAGCAAGTTGTTTACAATCCGCCCCTTTTTCTACCACCTTCTGAATCGCGGTCCCAGTGATCAACCATCTGGGCTTGGGTGAATCTGGCCTGGAATCCGATTCGTTGTCACCTATCTGATGAGTGATTTATTAAATGGGTGAGAATATTTCAATCTGGGTGTGTTCGGATATGGGCCCATAAAGTTCGATATGGGTAGAATAGAATAGAATATACCTTGTTTATCCTGCCAGAATGAGACTGAAAAGTCCCTTTACTCCCGCAGTCTTAACAAGTTCTTATGTAATTGGTACAAAATATTTGAAAATTTCATAAAATTAAAAACCTTTTTTTTTTAATTTAAAAAAAGGAAAAAAAAACAAACAAACAAACAAATGGGTATGTTTGGAAATGGGCTCATAAAGTCCAACACCTATAAGACCCATAAAATCGTATGGCACCCAATATGGGCAAGGGTTATCCTGCAGCCTTCAACCAGGCAAGGGTTTTTATTCGGGCTTCTGAGTCCAAGATATAGAGTTATAGACCAAGAAAGTCCACTATGATATCTGTAAATCTGTACCTATTTTAGGATGGTCATTGGTCACCCTAGTGTTCAGCCACAATGCTATCATCGCACAAGCCTTTTCAATGGAGGAAGCATACTTTCCCTTAAAATATAGGTATCCAAAGGTAGATAATGTTATTTTTGTTTTTGGTCATTACGGTTTTTCAAGTCTTTTGTTTACTGTATTTTTTATTGTCATTATTATTAGTATCATCAATACCTATTATTTCCTCTTGAAATATAGGTATCCAAAGGTAGATAATGTTATTTTTGTTTTTGGTCATTACGGTTTTTCAAGTCTTTTGTTTACTGTATTTTTTTATTGTCATTATTATTAGTATCATCAATATTATTTTTTCCTTCCCTTTTTTGCAATATTTTGGGCTTTGGACCTATTATGTCTGTTGAGGTTTATGGGAAAACAAAAAGATCGCAATTAACCCTTGGTAATAGTGTACTACTGAGTGAAGGTTGGATACATCTTCTTGTTTGGACTGCATGATTACATAGAAAGCATTTGGATGTCCATTTTGGATTTTGGTATTTGAGAGGGACAATTGATTCAATTGCTAATATCATATCAGCACCTTTTTCGGCTGGATTTTCAATGGGTTCTTCAAAGATGATCTTAATTTTCTTCTGTTTTCTCAATGATTTACATTTCCCTCAAAGCATAAGTTTGTGTTTATTTTATTCATTCCATATTTTATTATTCTCTTTCACATTGATAAAGTTACCATCATCGTCATCAATTTTCTCTCCAAAACCCCTGTTAAAATAAACAGTTTCATGATTGTCTCAATTTCAAACAATTTCATGATTGATCTTAATTTTCTTCTGTTTTCTCAATGATTTACATTTCCCTCAAAGCATAAGTTTGTGTTTATTTTATTCATTCCATATTTTATTATTTAATTATTCTCTTTCACATTGATAAAGTTCCCAACATCGTCATCAATTTTCTCTCCAAAATCCCTGGTAAAATAAACAATTTCATGATTGTCTCAATTTCGAACAATTTCATGATTGGGTACAATGACATCCGCGGATTCCTTGCAGAAGATATATGAAGGAGAGGAAGATGATAAATGAAGGAGACGAAGAAGTAGGAGGAGGAGGAGAAGGAAGGAGAAGAAGAAGAGGAGGAAAAAGAATAATAATATGATAAATGAAGGAGAAGAAAAAGAGGAGGAAAATAGTGATGAAGAAGAAAATCGATGATCCGGTTCGAACTCGCGGCCAAATGTCTTCGACAGCTGTTTGTAATGTGGAGCTTTAGGTAATGTTGTTGTAAATTGTAAATTATTTAGTTAGGGACGTACCTATGTACATGGAAATAGGAGAAAATCCCTTTTCGCAGGAATGGGCTTGTGGCTTCTTCCTGAAAGCACCCTGCGGATTTCGCAATATTTTGGTACTACGTTGAGATATCACCCACCTTGATAGTAGATTCCTAATAGACACCTTTGGTACCTGTGCCAGAACATGTATATTCCACAGGCCACCTCATATCGCCATGTAAACACGAACTATTACGCGACCAATTCGCACGAACCAGACCAAACATAAGGTTAGAGACAAACCTCAGATATTGAACCTATCATTGTTTCACGACTCAGAGTACCTACCTACAAGTCAGGACATGATCTACCATCAGGGGTAGACAATAGCTCATAACAGTCATAACACTTCCCCTTGTCGAATATAAGTCACCACCAATAAATTTATTTAAAGACTTTTATGAGCATAGCAGAAAGCCAGCCGTTCCGAGAACAAACCTAATCTGTTTGGAATAAAGTCCGCCCCGGGCGGGAAGGAATCCATGACCTAGCACTTACAAGACATGCGTGCGACCCTCTAAATAAATAACATGTTGAATCCACCAGTTCTCCAGTTCCCAGTGGGTCACTGAAGTCAAGCAACGTCGCCCGCGGTTAGTATTCGGATGGGTGACTCTCTGGACAATACAGTGAGCGCCTTGACGCCAACTTAGTCCCCAATTTTTGAAAAACGTCACCATGCCCTGAGAAATATTGACATGGAAGGACGAAACAGACTAATCTGCAAATCTATATCCTATTGTCTGGCACCAGAGTTGAGTTCCTCTAATTTGGGACCACCTTATTGGTCAGATCCGGCCTAGCTGAGTGTTACCTCATCAGGTAACCAATTTGTAACCAAATGAAGCGATGATGTATGAATTTGAATTAATCGGATGTGAATTATTAGATGGTATATTTGTAAGGACATTTAAAACAAGACGATCGAACTTTATTAACCATAGAACAAGAATATTACTATTAATTTACTTACCTATTTACTTATCCGTGGCTAAGGCCTTGTCGATAGTCCTAAATTAAAATGGACGCGGCACATAAGGGATCAGGAAGAGACCGCCTTAATAAAGCCTTGTCGACCAGATGCCTGCTCCACACTGTGCCTCCATTGCGCTCGGTCTTGAGCAAACTCCTGCCAGGATTCAGGATATACTCCCATCTCCTGGACGTCCTTTTGGATGTTGTTTCTCCACCGATCACTTTATCATAGTCCAGCAGATTAATAGTCTTCTTTGTCCGTTTATTCCAGCAGTAGCATCCGAGCACACTTTCCCAACACAGATTCAAAGGATCGTGACCAAACATTTCATCGCCCCCAACTATTAGACATTCCGCCCGAGGCGTTTCCGAGAATCGGATCAATCAATTCTGGCGTAGACCCCGTTGCCCAAAGTCAGAGCCCGCTGACTCCACACCGACATTGGACAATCATGTCCGCAACGGAGGTAACCCGATTCGAACCCAATTTCCAAGAAGCTTCTACTTACCTTTGAATGCCGTGTAGACGCGGCATTTCCTCAAAGGCCGAATGAACAGTTTTGAACGTGTCTTTGGCACATTTGAACCCCGCGTGACCTTTTGTGTGAATTGGGCTTGTTTCGTACCCCCAATAAAAGGGACACAAAAGAACCTCTTTTTTTTCTTAATGGAGTTTCTGTTGACAATAGGTGAAAGGTATTAAATAAACCGAATATTATAACATGTTATAACATTTTATTACCTTCGTGAATCCTAACCAAATTATGAAACGGACCAGGGGTGGTAGGAGGGCAATTTTAAAGGCGTTTGTATATTATGCTAATTCTTTATTCGATTATATTGTTTTTACTTTCGTTTTAGTGCCCCAAATCTCACAAATGGAGGACACCTAGTTCTTACAATGCAAAGTCAGAAAAACTTTATTGGAATTTTTGCTGAAGTTTCTTAGATGAGCTACTCCTATTTGGGGCATTTTGGGACAACCTGCTATTTCACAGCTTCGGTTGCTGACAACTTCGGGTGCTTTTCACCCCTGGGGGAAGTGGATTTTAGTTGATTCATTATAAAAAATGTTCTTATTTCTTCCAAAGGATATGTTTATGGCCCTGAATAACTGACTGCCACACTACGTACATATATATTTGGGGGTCGACGGGACAAATGTTCTTATTTCTTCCAAAGGATATGTTTATGGCCCTGAATAACTGACTGCCACACTACGTACATATATTTGGGGGTCGACGTGACGAATGTTCTTATTTCTTCCAAAGGATATGTTTATGGCCCTGAATAACTGACTGCCACACTACGTACATATATTTGGGGGTCGACGTGACAGGTGTTTGGACTTTCATTTTCGTGGGATTTAAATTTTACGAAACGTGAGAATTTGTCTAATTGGTGATTATCCATGGGGAAAGCGTCAACAATGGACATTTTTTCGAAATTATTCAGCCTTTTGGAAAGGTGTGATTGTCTTGATTTAGGTTTCTTTACCTGTGATTTAGGTTTCTTTTCAAACCAATACCCAACCAAAAAGTCACGAATTTTTTTCGTCAACCGCCTTGTCAAATTTTAGGATGAAAAGAAAAAAGAATAACACCCATATTTATACCAAAATCACCCTTTCTCCGTATTTCTGATACCTAGAAGTTGATAATGGTTAAAAATTTTCGTACAGTCAAAACATATGTTTGGTGACATAATTTCCTTTCCTTATTTTTACTATAAAGTACGAAGTCAAAACAAGTCATCAAAATGGCCTAGTAGGCAACAAGAAAACCAACTTTAAAAGACCCATTTTGACTTGCTCTTTCGAGGTTCCCATAACTCGACATTTCTATACAGACCAAAGTCACGAATTTTTTTCGTCAACCGCCTTGTCAAATTTTAGGATGAAAAGAAAAAAGAATGAGTTTCAACTACGAAGAAGACCTTTCGCAAAATATTTTACAATAAATTTGTTTTACAATAAATAAATTAAACAATTTAACATTTTTTACTAGTTTGCCTTCTTTTCAAGGGAATCACCGACTTGTCTTAACTTTTACCTATGGGCAACGAAGGCACCCAAATTTGCTTCGGCCAGACATCCAACTCTTTTTGGATCCTAACGGTATGGTGCTCCAAAAATGCAGAGGGCTGTTTTGGGTCCCAAGACTAACCATTCATTTGGTTTGCCTTCTTTTCAAGGGAATCACCGACTTGTCTTAACTTTTACCTATGGGCAACGAAGGCACCCAAATTTGCTTCGGCCAGACATCTATTCAAGGGAATCACCGACTTGTCTTAACTTTTACCTATGGGCAACGAAGGCACCCAAATTTGCTTCGGCCAGACATCCAACTCTTTTTTGGATCCTAACGGTATGGTGCTCCAAAAATGCAGAGGGCTGTTTTGGGTCCCAAGACTAACCATTCATTTGAAAGACATCGAGTCCATTGGAGACACCGGTTGAGGTTTATTATTACAAAATCATTATCTAATTTCTGGAAATTTGGGTCAATGTGCTCCCGAGATTTGGGGTTCGCGTTGATAGCTGCAAAATCTGCACAATCTTTTCTCAAATTTTTTAACGTCACTTTCTCTTCTCGGCATAAGTACTTAATTCCAAAAGAGCTCTTCTTGTTTCTTGATCGATGTTCGTTTGTCGGTACGTTGGTGAAATGTTTGTTGATTTTCCTAAATTTCTGGAAATTTGGGTCAATGTGCTCCCGAGATTTGGGGTTCGCGTTGATAGCTGCAAAATCTGCACAATCTTTTCTCAAATTTTTCAACGTCACTTTCTCTTCTCGGCATAGGTACTTAATTCCAAAAGAGCTCTTCTTGTTTCTTGATCGATGTTCGTTTGTCGGTACGTTGGTGAAATGTTTGTTGATTTTCCTAATTGTGTCTTCTTAATCAGGTACACCTTCAATGCCTTCATGTCTTCTGAATCAGAAGTTCTGATGAAATGGTTGGCACATCGAAGTGTTTACCCCTGTGTGTTAATTTATAATAATAAGGAAGTTTATTTTTCATCAAATTAACATCAATAAAGTTCCTTTTTTAATAAATCCCTGTAAGTACTTGAGTACTTTTCGGGAATTCTTCTTTCTTGCTGAATATGATACTACGTATAATGGTTTTTGTAATGATTTTTTCCAGCTCCTTCTTTTCATTTTGCCCTTGCTTCTGATAGTTATGATTCTGATAACTAGCTACCTACTGTTTCCAAGTGTTCCTTTTTCCCTCGTCAAATATGCCGCTTGTTTACGTTTCTCATCGGAGCTTATCTATTTCATTTAGTTGTTATTGGGTGTTTCGGGAATTCTTCTTTCTTGCTGAATATGATACTACGTATAATGGTTTTTGTAATGATTTTTTCCAGCTCCTTCTTTTCATTTTGCTCTTGCTTCTGATAGTTATGATTCTGATAACTAGCTACCTACTGTTTCCAAGTGCTCCTTTTTCCCTCGTCAAATATGCCGCTTGTTTACGTTTCTCATCGGGGCTTATCTATTTCATTTAGTTGTTATTGGGTGTTATCATGCTCTTTTGGCAAACACGCCTTTATCAGCAAGTTGTTTACAATCCGCCCCTTTTTCTACCACCTTCTGAATCGCGGTCCCAGTGATTTGCTGGTTTGTTCAGCTCGTTTTTGGGGTGCGTCACCTGTTGTTGACTAATCCAAAGGTCCTGCGCACCACCGATAAAAATCGCACCCGTATTTTGTGTCTCTTTCGCCCATATAAGGTAATCTTATGAGGTCACTATGGAATGGTTATGCTACCACACGGATCCGTAATTCCCAATGTCTATGTCGGGAGGCGCGAGAAAAGTTTTTGAGAAGCGCCGCCCAGCCTATATTAACACAAAATAGCGTTTTGAGCTTTTAATAAACTACGCGACTGATCAATGCTTTGTACTGAATAGGTAATTTTTAATTACGTAATAGGTACCCGATTATAGGCATACGTTAATGAAGCTAATAGCTAGCGAAGATTAGGATTCTACCCCATAATTAGAAGAAGAAAAACAACTATAGTGACTGGAAGGTCTAGAAGGCTCTGGTCTCATGTCTGCCTTGAGCCTTACTCTAATTGTAACTCTCATTTAAGTATAAGGTAATGGATGTATTCTAAATTTGTTTCTTCTAAATTGATCGCCGTTTTTAACTATGATCAATGATTAGGATCATCAAATAGATGGAAGCGCGATAGAAGGATCTTTCCAGTCCTTTCCAGCTGCCTTGGGTCTTCCATCAACTTCAGCAACAGACTTCCAATACCTATTGGCTATGGAGTAGCGTGATTTGAATTCTATACTAATGGCTTCCGATGTTTTGTTTCTTGTGCTTTCAGGCTCTATGGCAAAATTTAAAGTTGACTTGAACTCCACCAAGCGATATGTCGACCCCTAGCGCCAAATTCAGAAAGTCAATATCACTTCTGTTCATTGCTCCACCAAGCGATATGTCGACCCCTAGCGCCAAATTCAGAAAGTCAATATCACTTCTGTTCATTCTGAACCTGAGTGTATGGATTGTGGCCGGATCTAAGCTAGATAACACAGACTGGAACATGTGGATCGACACGGATGATGTTCAGCTGAGCAACAAGCGCATCACTGCCAAGAGTATCTTCAAAACCCCTTGCTCTGAGGGTTTCGCGCTCAACCGAGAGGGCCAGTGTGTCAAAGTCGTCACTGTCAACACGGACAACCAGTTCCAATTCTTGATGAACAAGTTGAATATCAAATTCGGCAAGAAACCGGAGTCGAACCCTATCCACGCCGGCTCCGAGCCTTTCAAGCTGAACATCCCGCTATTCAATAGTAACCCTTCTCAAGATAGCAAGCGACCCAACGGAACCAATGTGAACAGTCAGAGACAGGAAATCACTACAAGGAAACAGCCACACTTTACGAACCTGTTTGATCTCCAGACAACTGTCACTACCACTAGCACCGGGAAAACTGAACTGCCATCTACCACCATGAGTACTGGACAGCCAGAGTCAACAACATGGCGTACGTCCACTAAACAAATGCCAGAGTCTACAACAATGCTGAATGAGAAGCTTGATACTGTCATGTGGATCACAGAGAAACCAAAGAATGAACAAACAGACAGAAACTGAACTGCCATCTACCACCATGAGTACTGGGCAGCCAGAGTCAACAACATGGCGTACGTCCACTAAACAAATGCCAGAGTCTACTACAATGCTGAATGAGAAGCTTGATACTGTCATGTGGATCACAGAGAAACCAAAGAATGAACAAACAGATAACAAACCTGCACTCCACATTACAACTACTCCATATATCACAACACAAGATCGTGATAACGCTTCAACCTTATTGTTTAGTACTCAAACGCCACCCTTGTTTGATAAACTTGGATCTACACTAGATTCTTCTCAAACAGTAAATACCAATACACCAAACACAGTGTATCCTTCTTCAATACCACCTTCAACGTTATCTGATAACACGAAGACAACATTCATACCATCCAGTCAGTACAACTCAGAACCAACTGTAGACCCATCTAGAATTAGTACAACATACTCCTCTCCAGTAAATAATAAACATGTCGTGTCCAGTACAACAACAGACAC
>NW_007382116.1:1398-9394 GCF_000475195.1 Diaphorina citri | reverse complement strand
AACAAAATGGGTACTAAATGATGGGCTTTGGTACAAATTCGCAGCAAAAGTTGTGGTGCTAACTTCACGCACCTTAAATAAAGCACTACCCTATCCCAAACATTCCCAACAGAAATGGTGAGGTAGCATAAGGGCCTATAAAACAGTTAAAAGGTCTACTTGGGTTGCCGTGGGGTTGCCCTTTCAATGGAACGGGTAATATATAACTTAATATAACAGATAATAATAATAGTGCTTATTTATACTGCTCGCATAGGACTGAAAAGTCCCTTTACTCCAGCAGTAGGCTACTACTATTATTGTGGTCAAATTCTCAAATTATTCCACACCTCGGCTGGGATTGAACCCACGCCCTCCTGTTTACCAGGCGAGCGCCTTGACCACTACACCACCGAGGCAGGCAATACGTAGATACATAGGTTGTCCTTACAAGTGAAGGACTGCTAAGGTTAGATATCCTTACAAAGAAAAAATGTAGTATCCAGGATGTCCTATCAATGCAAAGACACTCTGGTTCGCCCTTTTAATAATGGAGGGGTAATATGTTGCATGGCTTGTCCTTTCACAGTTTTGCCTGGATTGCAGTTACAGAAAGGGGTTGAACTTACAGAAAAGGACTTCAACTTACCCAATTTGAGCTCCGTATTGCCGCGGTACCAAACAATCTTGGCGGCAGGTTTGGCGTTCTTCACCAAACACTCCAGAGTTATCTCCTGGTTCTCGCGGATCTCAATTTTCGAGTTGGATGGGTGGCCGACTATCTCGATGGAGGACGGAGGTGCTGAAACAGAAGAGGAGGGAGGTTAATGGTCATCTTCATCATTCAATGTGATTTTTCAAATCAGAGATAGAACAAGCAGGGTCCGTCCCTCCGGGAATTTTTTAGCCCGTATACCATATTTGTGTATGACTTTTTTTTCCGTGTATTTAATATTTCAATTGTTTTATTCCTTTCTCTTCCTTTGCTTTACTTTACTATTGCGTTGCTTTACTACATTGCTTTACTATTGCGGGAGGTGTGAAAACAAGCTTGTAGACCAGGGAAATTGGACTTAATTCCTTCAGTAGAAATAGTTTGTAATCCTAAACCATGCCTCAATATGTCCTAAAAATCCCCTGTACGATTTTCTGATTTTCCTGCGAAATATGTGGCTAACCATTGAGCTAAAATGAAAATTTATTCTGATAATAATTATAGTGCTTTTTAGTCCGTCCTTCCTTTATAAAAAGGTATGGTGGACGGACTGTTGTATTCGCTTCGGTGTCGTCTGTCTGTTCCCATAGACGGACTTTTCCAAACCTGGTCGACCTATATATCAAATTAAAGGTCTTTTTACCTGGTAAACGAAGGTGGTGGTGCAAATTTTGTCCAGAAAACCAAAAAGCTAAAAAAATCATTACATGGAAGATGAAAGTAAAGTCAACAAGCTGGGCCCGTCCCTCCGGGAATTATTTAGCCCGTAGTTTATTCGATCAGGTACCTAAAAAAATCCCCCAAAAAACAGTTTTTTTTTTTTTGTTTTTTGGCTTTATGGTTTTCTGGACAAAATTTGCACCACCATTTTCGTGTTCCTGGTAAAAAGACCTTTAATTTGATATATAGGTCGACCAGGTTTGGATAAGTCCTTCTATGGGGACAGACAGACTGACAGACAGACAGACACCGAAGCGAATACAATAGTCCGTCCACTATACCTTTTATTATTAGTAATAATAAAGGAAGGACGGACTAAAAACTAGAAATCAGAGGAAGGCGGAAAAGGAGCAGACCCAAGAAAAGATGGAAAGACAAAGTCAATGAAGATCTGAAAGAGAAAGGATGGCGCAGAGGGGAAGCCCTAGACAGAGGAATGTGGAGAAGGAGAATTAAAGACGGAAATGCCGACCCCATATAGAAATGGGATAAGGTTTAGTGAAAGAAGAAGAGAAAATATGAGACCAACCTCAGTGGTGTAGTGGTTAGCGCGGTGGACTTCGGATCTGGAGGTTGGTGGTTCGAGTCCAAGTCAAGCCATTAAATTTAGCGTAGTGCATTAAGCAGGGAACGACATTTGTGACAAGCATTTATGCTTAACACAATTAAAATTCCTTTTATGGAGACCAAATATAGGTCCCCCTCTATTTCTCTAGAACACGTTTCCCTCCCAACATTCTTCAGAAAACAGTCGAGGTAGATAATTACTTTCTTTGTATAATGACAAGTAGGGTAGGGTCGGGGTACTTGGAACGGTCGGAGTAATTAGGTGTAGGTTTGGGGTAAACAGGGAACGGAGGGTTTGGGGGGCAGCACTACATCTCTGTCTGTCTGGGCTGTCATTAGAAACAAGTGGATAGTTGCCCCCCACTCTTCCTCTGTATGATAAATGAGCTACTCACGTTTTAACCCTCTAAAAACGGCCTTTTTTTTCCTCCCCTCCTTTATTTTTTCCATGCCTTTTCTTCCCCTCAACCAGCCTTTCTCTCTCTCAATCTACCCCTTTTTTCTCTCTCTCTCCCATGAACGGCCTTTTTTCCCTCCAATTCTAACTCTTTTTTTAATGCCTTTTCTTCCCATAAGCACCCTTCCTCTCCCTCCCTTTATCCTTTTTCTCTCCCCTTATCTCTATTCTCCCCTTCTATTTTTCTCTCCCCTCAACTCTCATTTGCTTCCCCTAACCCAGCCTTTCTCCCCCTCCCTTTACTCCCTTTCTCTCCCCCTGAATGGCCTTTCTTTCCCCTTAACTCTCATTTTTTCCCCCTAAAAGGCCTTCCCGTTCCTCTCTCCCTGCCACCCTCTCTCCCCCTCCTTAACTCCACTTCACTCCTTAAAAGGCCTACCCCTCGCTTTCCAAAGGATATTATTTCCTCCAGTTCAAAGTTCAAACATTTTATTTTTTTCCCTTTCGAGAGCTCCTGCAAAGGCGTCAGTGGCCCGTAACAAAGGGCTAGTAATTATACTATTGTTAACATTTCCCCCCCGTTTTCTCAGGGGAAAAAATACAATCAGTAGTCGAAAAGAAGGGGCATAAGTAGCAAATAGAAAGTAAAAAGGAGAGAATGTACTACTATAGTTAGGCTTGCCAAACGTCCCTGATTGGCCGGGACAGTCCCGAATTTCAGGGGGTGTCCCGGCGTCCCGTTCAGTTTTTCATTTTGGGGCGTTTCCTTCTTCTCCTTCTTCTTCCTCGTTCGAATTCTGCTTCCTCTCTTCTCCTTCTTCGTCTTCTACCTCTTTTCCTTCACATCCTCATCTCATTTCTATTTCATTTTCTCCTTCGCCTCCTTTTTCCGCTCCTTTTCTTCCCCCTTTCCATCGTCTCCCTTTTTCTTGTTCCTATAATTTTTTCTCCCTCTCCTCCTAAACACTCTAATTCATTTCCTTTTTACCCCATTAACGAATCGGCTATCTGCCATTTTTTATTTTTTAGGTTCCATCAAATTATTTTAGACATTTCAGTTAGCATTTCTTGATGCCTTCTCTTCTATTTTTCTTCCTAATGAAAACCGATGAAACCTCTGACGCCCCAAATTTGTATTAGAAACTAAAAGGGATTCAGCTAGGTTTAGCTATTAGTGAACGGAATTCAGCTAAGAACCATGAAGGGCTCACACGTTTTCACGATCACACCTACATTTCAATATTGGCGTTCTTTTCAACAATGTATTTGAAAAAGAGGTAAAAAGAAAGAAGAGGAAGAAGAAGAAGAGCTTGAAGCAGGAGAAGGAGAAGAAGAAGAAAGAGGAGGAGAAGGCGAAAAAAAAAGAAGGAGAACAAGGAAGAAGAAAAATGCCAGTTCCCATAGCAAAAGAACAGTTGTGGATCTTATTAGAAGAAAAGAAAAAGAAAAAAAAAATAGAAGAAAAGAAAGAAGAAAAGAAAAAAAGAAGAAAAGAAAAGAAGAAAAAAAAACCCTCGTATGCAATAGGTACGGGATTGGAATTCAATACCTAGGGGTTACAGGACGGGGGTGCAGTTCTGCAATTGAATACCCTCGCGTATAATAGGTAGCTCGTATTCGGAAGATTATGCATTCTGGGTGCACACAGGTAGGGAGGGAGAAGGAGAGAGGGGAGGAGGAAGGTATCCTCCCAGAGCCGAATTTTTGGGAGGCCAAAATTCTGAACAAAACTTTTTTTTAAAATTATTATTATTATTATTATTATTTTTTATTAAGAGATTTGACAGAGGGAACTGTAACTGCTATGGTCTTATCGTCCCGAAATCGAAGAGAGAAGGAAGACAGGATGGAAGAAAGTTGACAGAGGGAACTGTAACTGCTATGGTCTTATCGTCCCGAAATCGAAGAGAGAAGGAAGACAGGATAGGAGAAAGCGATTATCGTCCCGAAATCGAAGAGAGAAGGAAGACAGGATAGGAGAAAGCCTGCCGACAGAGGGAACTGTAACTGCTATGGTCTTATCGTCCCGAAATCGAAGAGAGAAGGAAGACAGGATAGGAACCGTTCCGAGAACGAACATTATCCCATCAGGATAAAATCCGCCCCGGGCGGGAATCGAACCCGCGGCCTAGCGCTTACGGCACTACCAACTAAGCTAACTAGGCTGGCTTCTGAACAAAACTGGACTCGAATTGCGGGAGATAAAGAGGAACCGAATTTTTAGGAGGCCAAAATGTTGAACACAAAACCCGAGAGAAGTACCTCTTGTGGGACTGGACACAAAGTGAGGGAGGCAGATAGAAAAGGGAGGAAAGAGGGAAGAAGAATAGGATTGAAAAGGGAGACAGGAAATTAGAATAGATCACAAGGAACAAGAGGAGAAGTGATGGGAAGGAAAAGGAGGAGAGAAAAATCAGACGACACGAAGATAGAAAAGAGAATGCAGAAATAGAAGGGAAGAGAGAACAACAGAGAGAGAGAGGGAGAGGGAGGGAGGGAGGGAGAGAGAGAGAGAGAGAGAGAGGGAGGGAGAGAGGGAGAGGGAGTGAGAGAGAGAGAGAAGAAGAGGACATAGAGAAGACATAAAAGGAGAGAAGGGGAAAGAGGAGAAGAGAAAAGAAAAAGGATACGGGGAAGGAGAAGAGGGATTTAAAGAGGGAGCGAGGAGAAATCTCATATCCAATATTTGTGTTATTAGCACTGAAGCTGATATTTTCTATGTGTGAGCTGAATGACAAATTCGATTTGTACTTCCTCTTTCATTTGGAGAGACAAAGGAGAGCGGCTGAAAATATGGGTGGAGCTAAAGGCCAGAATTAGATCAGATATTCTGGCTGGAGGGAAGGATAAAATGGCTAAAAGTTCCAGCCGATGTACAATCTACACAGACAAAAGTTTATAAGACGCTGTTTAAGCTTTCAGTTATCTTCTGGGCAGTGCAATAGTCTATTTAGCCTTTTCTTTTTAATTTATTTTTTATGAATAGATTTATTTCAAAAAGGGTACAACATGCTATGCTAACATGTCATTAGCCCCCAGAAATTTCGGTAATCGGTACCTACCCGTAGTTGAAACCACCCGGTATGTAATATACATAACATAAATGTTATAATTAAAATAAAACGAACCAATGCACATTCTGTTCTAAATATTTATATCAATGTTATTAATGACCCCCCGAACTAAAATGAACTCCATCCAATATGTGGAAATATTAAAAAAAAGTATTATTATTATTATTTTTACTTTTTTTTTACCATGGGTTTTTATTTTGCCTGTGCCCGGTATTTATGTGTGATATGTAAATATATTTATAGGTAATCTATATCATTAATAAATTAAATACACCTTATAATCCTGATATACACCTAGGTAGGTACCTGCTATAAATTTACACTGGAGTTGGTACTTCGAAAAAAGCTAGCACTGTTTTAGAAGGTCTTTTTAAGGGGCAAAAATGCTGCGATGATATTAAAAATTAAATTAGGAACAGGTAATAGATACCACTTTCGTTGAATCGTTGAAAGCATACTTAGTAGGTCGATGCCTAAAAAAAAAGATACCACCCAAAAATCCTTCCCACCCCGAGAAAGATAAAATCCGCCCCGGGCGGGAATCGAACCCGCGGCCTAGCGCTTACAAGGCAGACGCACTACCAACTAAGCTAACTAGGCTGGGGGTATTGAGATTAAAAGCGGATTTCTTTATACTTAATAGCCAGGTCAATATCAGATTGATCTTAATTCTGAGACAATCCACGGCGGTAAAACTCGACCTAAGTTGAGTAAGATACATTTGCAGAAAAGTGCGAAAAAGATCTTTTTCATTTGCTGGGAAAAAGAGTGCGAAAGAGTTCCATTCATTTGATTTTTTGTATGTATTCTATGGTACCCCGAGAAATTTTCTTCGCCATAAAACTTTCTGCCTTAATCCGTTCTGATGCTGTGCGTTTCATGTAATAAGCATACAGTGGGGGGGAGAAGGGAGGGAGAGAGGGGAAGATGGAGGGGAGATTTAAGTCTCCCAAAATTTCGAATAAACATCAGTGTGGTAATAAATTAGATTATTAGACAACAAAAGCTAATAGGTAGGTAGGGGAGGAGAAGGGTATGAATATGAGGGAATGTATCTCGGAAGGGGTAGGATTGGTGGGGAGAGGAATGTACATGGGGAAAGAGGAGGTTTGAGGGAGGGGGAGAAGAAGATATAGAGAGAGGAGGGAAGCAGAAGGTTTGGAGGGGAGAAGCTACCTGTAGGTACAATGAGGGGGTAAAGTTAATGTTCTACAAAAAAAAAAAAAAAAAAAAAAAAAAAAAATTCACCCCTACCTTCTTCCCCCTCTTCTTTCATCTTTTTGTCTCCTTCTCCAACTCCTTCCTGTCTTCCAATGGCCTCCCTCTTCCCTATTCTTCCATTCTCAGCATTCTTACTATCACCACTTTTAACTTTAGTTTGAATTCCTCTATCTACAATTTCTCCGCCTCTCTCCCTGTCCTTCAATTTCTTCTAGTCTCCCTATGTTTGTTTCCTTTTCCCCTCCCTCTTTCATTCCTTCTCCGCTTCCTCCCTTATGTCTCTTTACCGGTATACCTCCCTTGTTCTCTTTTTTCTCTTTACCTGTCTACCAGTGTCTCTTGTTCTATTTCTGACTAGGGTAGTCCTTTGTCCTCCATTCCTTGCATAATTTAGACGACCAAACCACAGAAGCTTACTTTGCGAAAAATGGAGAGGGAAAGAGTCAAAAAGAGGAGGAGGAGGAGGAGGAGAAGTAGAAGTAGATAAAAGGAGGGGAGGTGGCTGACTTGAGAAGGAGGGAAAGGAGAACGAAAGAAAAGCGTAGAGGGAGAGAAAAAAGGAATAGAGAAAAGGACAGGAAGGTAGCTTAGGTACTTGAAAATTAAAAAAGGAGAGGAAGACAAGAGGAGGAGAGGGGAAAGGGAAAGAAGAAGAGAAGGGGAAAAAGAGGGGAAGGAGGGAGGATAAGGTGAAAGTAGAAAGATGTGGGAGGGGATAAAAGGCGACTAACCTTTTTTCCCATTAATTGCGGTGGCATAGTTCTCTCTCTCTCTCTTTCTCCCTCTCTTTCTCTCTCTCTCTTTTTTTTCTCGTTTCTCTTTCTCGTTTCTCTCTCTCTCTTTCTCATTTCTCTCTCTCTTTCTCGTTTGTCTCTTTCTTTCTCGTTTTTCTCTCTCTTTCTTTCTCATTTCTCTCTCTTTCTCTAAGGCGAAATTCTAAATTCTCGAGACAAATAAAACAAAGATGGCGTGGGAGGGGGGATATGGGGAAAGAGAAAAGGAGGGAGCGGAGGAAAGGGAGAAAAAAGAGGAGGGAAGAAAGAGGACGAAAGAGAGGAGGGGAGGGGAAAGACGAGGAATAGAGATCAGGATCACTAATTAAAATTTATTTATTTTTGTTATTTTCGTATTTTTCATTGTGATTATTAATAGAAAACTATTGTAAATGAAGCAGTGTAACAGAATTCAGAGAATTAAAGAATTTCTTTCATGGAGGTGGTACATCTCGTTTTTGACATCTCGTTTCACACATCCGCAATGTTGGAAACCTGTCATGGTCCTATCTCGTTGGAAACCTCCCTAAATAGCCCCCCCCTCCCCCCC
>NW_007382116.1:0-667 GCF_000475195.1 Diaphorina citri | reverse complement strand
GGGGGGAAGAGAGAGAGAGAGAGAGAGAGAGAGAGAGAAAGGAAGAGAGAAGGCGAGAGACAGTGAGTGAAAGTAAGAATGAGTGTGTTGACATTTTTCTATTGGCTTTTTTTTTCGTGGACCTTGTCATTTCACCTTTTTTTAGAGGTAGGAAAATAATGAAAGGATTTGGATGGAAGGGAGGGAAAGAAATAAAGGGACAAAGCGAGGGGAAGAGGGAGGGAGAGAGAGGCAAATTGAAAACTCATCAGCCTATCCCAAAATGGACGACAGACAGACTTGGTACTCACCAAGTCACCGCCTAATGATACGCCATTTGTTCAGTAAGAGAGAGAGAGATGGAGGGAGAGGGAGAGAGAGAGAGACTGCGGCAAATAAAAAAAAAAAAATCATTTGGCCCATCCACTGGGTACGTACATTTTATTTTCCCATTTAAATATACGAAATCAGCCAGCTCTCTCTCTCCTTCTTTCTTTTTCTCTCTTTCTCTGTCTCCAAATTCTCGCTATTTCTTTCTCTCTCCCACTCTGAAGCAAGGACCTCCAACCCAGAATCGAATCGAAGCAGCAACCTCTGGTTTACAAAACAAAAACCCCCAGAATTTTTTTACACCACTATAATTTACAATACTCGTACAACCAACCCCCCCGGCCCCGGTCCCCCCCCT
>NW_007382115.1:9990-11122 GCF_000475195.1 Diaphorina citri | reverse complement strand
TCATGAAAACATTTCACACTGTATTTTACATATTTGAATCCGAGCATAATTGCACTAACGTATTTTACTGTAGATCTGATTTAACTGTTATGACCGCGGTGACAATAATATGAACTATTAAACTCGTAAGCTGCTGCTGAGGTTGTAGCAATGTTAGCATTCAATAAATAATGTTATTAAGTAATAACTGCTCAAGTTGAAATGGTGTGGTAAACTGATAAGGTGATAAGTTACTAAGTTTTGAGGTAAACCAAGTTTTGTCGTTAGTTAACGGTTGCAATTATCCTTAACAATTGAAGCTTCGATCCAGTCATCTTAAGGCCAGCCACTCACTATCAGGTGTACCTACCTGTCAGGTCTACCAGATACTGGATGAACACACATACACTATCAGGTAGACCGGACTAGCGGACCTTATTAGGTGTACCTAACATTTCTCCGGTATGTTTCAGATGGCGTTTTCCACTTGACCTGGACTGTGTGCGAGTGAACGTGGTAGGTGTGGGTACTTTGGTCATCATCTGTGTTATCACCACTCTCATATGTCAGCAGCTCATCACAGCCTCGGAATCTACTGGGAGTCACATCTCAGTGGGGAGATCTATACAGGTGAGCTACTTACTTTACTTACCAACCTCAGTGGTTAGCACGGTGGACTTTGGACCTGGAGGTTGGTGGTTCGAGTACAAGTCAAGTTAAAAATTTAGCGTAGTTGATTAAGCGGGGAACGACATTTGTGACAAGCATTTAATGCTCAACACAATTAAAATTCCTTACTTACTTAGTTAAGTAACTTACTTTACTTTCCGTGTCCAGCACATCTCTCATATGTTGTCCATCCAGGAAAGAGCAGTCTGGATGGTCATTTCAGTAGCCTGTCACCGTCACTGAGGTACGTCCGGGCGTGTTTTTGACTCAGGTAGTCGGTCAAAAATTTCGTCATTTTCAAAAACAACCCATTCCGTTATTTCCGTCCCCTTAAGTTGTTTGTATTTCTCCTTCTGTGTCCGGACGCACACCATTTCCGCCCGCGAACCCAAAAACTTCTGTTATCCTTTCTAAATGAGGAAAAGTTCATCCCACTTGTGTCCGCGATAGATGCTTACTTCCGTCGTATACTTTTCAAGTGCTT
>NW_007382115.1:8082-9960 GCF_000475195.1 Diaphorina citri | reverse complement strand
AATTCAATAAATAAAGGTAAAAAAAAGAGAAGTGAAAGTTTTTACTACTGGGACGGGGTACTTTGGAGAACTCTAGGTACGGTCAGTAGGTAATTCATGTAAAGTAGATGAAAGGATGTTCTAATAAATCCTACGAAGACCCGGTTCGCCTAATCATAATTCTTTTTATGAGCTCAAGATTGATTCACAGCCAGTGGTGACGGTAGTATTGGGATTTTAGTTATTGAGGTCTTGAGTTCTGAACATCTATCTATTCTCGAAAGCTCATGTTTTAACGTTTCTATGTTTGGTTGAGTACAAAAAAAAAAGAAAAAAAAAACAGTCTCCTATTTTAAAAATTGAGTACATAGGTTCTTATTATCAAAATCTTCTCCCAATACAAAACGAACGTTTACAATTCGCATTCACGCCACTACCGAGTAATATTGAGACGTTATACTATCCAAGCTCAAGAACTCATAATAAAACTTTTTTAATGTGTAAATTATTTCAACTTTCAGAGTGATGTGTAAGCAATCAATACTGATAACACAACACACCATGAACTCTGTCCCGGGGTAAAACACTTTCACTTTGAAACAGCCACCTTCGATTTGCAATGTACGCATCATACTCTTGTTTGCTTGGAGCAGTTGTATCACTGCATACAAGCAGCATTGCAGTTGTAGGACTGCTAAAAATAGTACTAGTACTATTGATTTTTTCTAACGAGGCCGAGGCTGAGTGACCAGCTGTTTTCTAAGCTAAGTAAAGAACCGAAAAATCAGCAATAGAAAGATATGAGTGACGGTGGTACCGAAGCAGAGTATAGGTAGGACCGAAAAATCAGTACAACCTATTTCATTTGTCTAACTTAGATCTCCTCTGTGCAAAGATAGTATGTATACTTCGGCCCCGGCCGGTGGAAGTCGATATTCTAAAATACACTCATAGCCCTGAATGGGGTCAACGAACTACGCCGGGTGTGATAAGGGCTTAAGCCTAGGTACTGATCCGTCATCCCGCGCGAAAAGTGTTCTACAAGTATGTATACTTGTTAAATTTTAAACCAAGATTACTGGGACCTCTCTTTGTCTATTCCACGTTATTGGCACAATCACTAAACATACGAGCATACACTTCTACATATTCCTCTGCACTACCTTATAAATATCATACCCGTTGTAGCTTAGTGGTTACTGGCTTAGTGGTTACTGATCTATCACGTAGAGATCTGATTTCCTTACTTTTCTGCATGTGCGGTGCAACTTTTTCAACTTTCAAGGTCATATCAGACTATGCCACTTGGCAGGTGGTGAATCCCATCGGAAACAAAGGCCAGCTAGGACATATCTTGGTGGACTTCTTCGGTGGGATATCAATTTTCAATGAGCTTATTAAGGAGCGAGGTCAAGAAAGTTTGAGAGCGCTACTAGAGATATTATACCTTCGCTTATACGCCACAGAGAAGTAGCCATTTTCAGGTAGTTGTAAAGGAAAAACTATATTAGGTACAAATAATGGATCAATATCATCCTCTCGAAACTGGCGGTAAATTTGACCATGGTTCATTCAGCTGTGATTTTACGTAGTTTGAACAACAGTGATCATCCGTGAGGACATCATAGAGGAGTTACCTTTGAGCGGGTACCTCCTAATGACCAGTGACGGCAGTTGAAGTACATGATTTTTTAAATTGCTAATTCAGTGCTGTGCATTGGTAGACCTAATTACATGAATTTAGAAATATTGCATTGGTAGACCTAATTACATGAATTTAGAAATACTGCATTGGAAGACACATGTAATTACAGGAATACTGTGGACACTGAAAATTGCCAGGTGCTCCAAGGCCTGAATCGAATGGGGTCATTCATGATAATAATTAAGGAACTAATG
>NW_007382115.1:4537-7065 GCF_000475195.1 Diaphorina citri | reverse complement strand
GTCACCGTCACTGAGGTACGTCCGGGCGTGTTTTTGACTCAGGTAGTCGGTCACAAATTTCGTCATTTTCAAAAACAACCCATTCCGTTATTTCCGTCCCCTTAAGTTGTTTTTATTTCTCCTTCTGTGTCCGGACGCACACCATTTCCACCCGCGAACCCAAAAACTTCTGTTATCCGTCCTAAATGAGGAAAAGTTCATCCCACTTGTGTCCGCGATAGATGCTTACTTCCGTCGTATACTTTTCAAGTGCGTTATCGACACAGAGAGGAAGAAGTAAATAACTCCAGATTACACGTTCTTGGTCCTCTTTTCCCTAACAAACGCTTTGTCTATTTTGACTGCGAAAATAGTCTCGTCTTCAGTAATCAATGTTTTTAAGTAGGTATTCAAGTATTGTACCCGAAGTTGGTCAGTGTTGCAATCTCAATCAGTTAATTTCGTGGAACCAAAAGTTTACCAACCTATCGGAACCTATAACCCCTGGGTAGGTAAATAATATCCTACCCCAAACACAATTAAAATTCCTTACTTACTTAGTTAAGTAACTTACTTTACTTTCCGTGTCCAGCACATCTCTCATATGTTGTCCATCCAGGAAAGAGCAGTCTGGATGGCCATTTCAGTAGCCTGTCACCGTCACTGAGGTACGTCCGGGCGTGTTTTATGTAAAAAATCTGGTGTGAACATCACACGACTTTCCTTATCCTATTGAATGATGCTTATTTGAGTGTTATTTTACCCTAACTTTTACCATATCTCTAACCGTTTAGTCGGTATAGCTGAAAACCGCCAAAAAACGGTCGAAATCCGTCCAAAAGCGGTCAAAATACCGCCAAGCGCAGCACTTATCTCAACTAAACGTTTTCTGTTGCATCCTTGTCACATTTGACAGCTACATACCAAATTTCGACAAAGGATTGGAATGTACTTCAGCTACAGATAGTTTTCGTGCGGATTGAGAAGTGTTGAGGAAGCTATTCTTCAATATCTTGAGCTCTCTATCAAGAACATATTCGTCCTCGGTACATCTCAGCCATTTTAATATTTCCTTGGATTTATGTTCTTGGCCCTTGCGAAGTAAATGGACGGGGGATTCTGGTATGTACAAAAGCAATACTACTAGAAGTATTCCGCAGGCAACTGTCGTGATCAGATTGATGTGGAAATAGCTCAAGAAGGAACCTTGGATTATAACAAAGAGGGCGCCCATAACTGCAACCACAACTGTTAGGCTACAGAGCATGCCTTTGTATTTGGTTTCACTTATCTCGGACAGGTAGTTACCGTTGTTGATCATACATCCTGCAATTTGACAAACCAAACAAAACAAGAATATATAATATATGTAGGCAGTTTCGTAGTAGGAAAAACGTATAGTGCAAACTAAAGTTAAAAGTAATAATTCTGGAGGCAAGCTAAATATACATAAAATATGTATTTCTTTTACCTTCTTCAGTTTAGTTGACTTCATCAGTACTCTTCCGTTTTACAAATCTGCCTACTAAGCGTCCAGATATTAATGAATATTTGTCAACTTACCCACTATTCCAATGCCACACAGGAATCTTGCCAACAGCAGTTGGTAATAACTGGTACAGAAACAACATATCAAGTTACTGACAAAAAAGGTTGCCGTTACAAGAAGAGCACTTTTCTTCCGTCCAAGATGATGTATGATTTCATTCCAGAAGAAAGCTCCTGAAAAAGAGACACAAAGTAAGAAGCTTATATGCTTTTCAGTTGTGAAAATTACTGAGAATGAGGTTTATCAAAATCGACAGCAATTCTGGAAAGTTTCCGTTTTGAAAATTTTCCTTTTCGAGTAGATTAGATAGGTACCTACAAAAAAAAAAAGTTCAATTTTCTTAGACTGCATGAATCATTATCAGCATTTAGCTGTACTTAATTTTGAAATTGTGTAGGTATACCTATACCTGTTCTGCAACCATTACTGTAAAATAATATGTTAAAGAATCACTCACCACAAATGGCCCCTATGGGAGGCAAAGATCCGATCCAGGAGAATTCCCTGTCAGTTAGCGGACCGACAGGACTATTGTTTGACTTTAGCAAACTCTGCACAGGAGATGACCAGCTGGCAGCAATCCCAACCATGAAATTTATAAGGCAGACTGCAATCAAGCAAAGTCACATATATAGGTTTTACAGACCCCTTACAAAAAGGTGTAGGTATATCTACAAATATACCACAATGAGCGGACGTAAAAATATTCGTGACATTTTACCCCATTTTTACTTTCCTTATCCTATAGGAAGGAAAGTAATGTAACCGGGTCAAATTTTCGATGGTCAGTTTTTAGTGCCAAAACACGTTTTGAGGTCCCTAGAGTCTAAATCCAAAGTTTCAGCCATTGGTCCGTGTGTGTGTCTGTCTGTAAACAAAATATCTCGAGAACAATAAGAGCTAGAGACTTGAAATTTGGCTGTCAAATGTGACAAGGATGCAACACGAAATTTTCGGTTAAGACCGGTGCAACGCTTGGCGGCATTTTACCGCTTTTTGG
>NW_007382115.1:0-3505 GCF_000475195.1 Diaphorina citri | reverse complement strand
TGTCTGTAAACAAAATATCTCGAGAACGGTAAGAGATAGAGACTTGAAATTTGGTATGTAGATGTCAAATGTGCCAAGGATGCGAAACGCAAATCAGACTAACCCCTCTGGTGAAAAATATTCCAAACGTCCTTGATCTATAACTTCACAACTTCTACCATGGAAATATCTCTCACAGTCATGTTCTCTCAGCAATTACAAGAATTTGGTTCAGTTTGTATCAAACTAGTTTTTTTTTTCGGTATAAGTAATAATTAAAAATGGAATGAAATTTATTTCATAGAAATAAAAAATGGTAAATTATCAAAACGTGAAAAAAAAGAACAAGTTTTTGTAGGTTGAGTTCATTAAGACGGATCAATATGTGTGAATACGGCATGATAATTACTTTTAAAATAATTATTGTGTTACTAGAGGAGCTCTTCATTTTTATCGTAAAGTAGGTAGTTTCTTATTGTTGAGTACCTTAACTGTTTCAGTGGCAGTACTCAACAGTTGACCTGTGTACTGATTTTACTTGAAATACGGTCGAAACATGCTGTTGTAAATTTCCTTTCCGTCATAGTGCTTCAATGATCTTTTGAAACTAGGTATTGCGCTTGTGGCACCTGATAAAATACACAATCATGTACACAGGTAGTTAATATAATTGATTATTCATCATTGGAATGCAATTCATATAGAAAATTTCCTTTATGTGACACTTTGTGTAATGACGAGATACATTAATTGAAACTAATTGATCCAGTTTTTCATAGGGTAAATTACATTTGAAAGATGGTAAAGTTGTAAGAAACGAGAGTCGTTTGCCTTGCTCAACCTACTGCCTATTGCCTATACAAGTAGGTATGACATGATAAAATGAAAAAATCTGGTCTGAACATCACACGACTTACCTTTAATAGACCCATTATCGGTTTTATACATTTAACAAAGGTCAGTTGAAGAGCGTCCATAAATTTCCTTTCCGTCATAGTGCTCCAATGATCTTTTGAAACTAGGTATTGCGCTTGTGGCACCTGATAAAATACACAATCATGTACAATTGTACACAGGTAGTTAATATAATTAATTATTCATCATTGGAATGCAAATCATATAGAAAATTTCCTTCATGTGACACTTTGTGTAATGACGAGATATGTACATGCATTAATTGAAACTAATTGATCCAGTTTTTCATAGGGTAAATTACATTTGAAAGATGATAAAGTTGTAAGAAACGAGAGTCGTTTGCCTTGCTCAACCTACTGCCTATTGCCTATACAAGTATGACATGATAAAATGAAAAAAATCTGGTCTAACTACCTGTGTACATGATTGTGTATTTTATCAGGTGCCACAAGCGCAATACCTAGTTTCAAAAGATCATTGGAGCATTATGACGGAAAGGAAATTTACAACAGCATGTTTCGACGGTATTTCAAGTAAAATCAGTATTTAGTGGCACAGGTCAACTGTTGAGTACTGCCACTGAAACAGTTAAGGTACTCAACAATAAGAAACTACCTACTTTACGATAAGGATTGGAATGTACTTCAGCTACAGATAGTTTTCGTGTGGATTGAGAAGTGTTGAGGAAGCTATTCTTCAATATCTTGAGCTCTCTGTCAAGAACATATTCGTCCTCGGTACATCTCAGCCATTTTAATATTTCCTTGGATTTATGTTCTTGGCCCTTGCGAAGTAAATGGACGGGGGATTCTGGTATGTACAAAAGCAATACTACTAGAAGTATTCCGCAGGCAACTGTCGTGATCAGATTGATGTGGAAATAGCTCAAGAAGGAACCTTGGATTATAACAAAGAGGGCGCCCATAACCGCAACCACAACTGTTAGGCTACAGAGCATGCCTTTGTATTTGGTTTCACTTATCTCGGACAGGTAGTTACCGTTGTTGATCATACATCCTGCAATTTGACAAACCAAACAAAACAAGAATATATAATATATGTAGGCAGTTTCGTAGTAGGAAAAACGTATAGTGCAAACTAAAGTTAAAAGTAATAATTCTGGAGGCAAGCTAAATATACATAAAATATGTATTTCTTTTACCTTCTTCAGTTTAGTTGACTTCATCAGTACTCTTCCGTTTTACAAATCTGCCTACTAAGCGTCCAGGTATTAATGAATATTTGTCAACTTACCCACTATTCCAATGCCACACAGGAATCTTGCCAACAGCAGTTGGTAATAACTGGTACAGAAACAACATATCAAGTTACTGACAAAAAAGGTTGCCGTTACAAGAAGAGCACTTTTCTTCCGTCCAAGATGATGTATGATTTCATTCCAGAAGAAAAAAAAAGTCCCAGTACGCAAGTCGGACATCTTTTTTTTTCATTTTAGTATGCAACTATAAGGTTAAAATTGAAATAGTACGCAAGTTACCTTCAGCCATTCGGCAATAAAAAGAGGGGTGGTTGTTGACTGAATCTCAGCATGATATCTAGTTATTCTCAAGTACCTTTTTATTTTTCGTTTGATATATTTTTCACAACTTCAACTCGAGTTTCATCCACCTTTGTGGACATTTCGCTCTATCACAAACCTCAGTGGTGGACTCTGGATCTGGAGGTTGGGGGTTCGAATCCAAGTCAAGTCATAAAATTGAGTGTAGTGTATTAAGTCTGGAACGACATTTGTGACAAGCGTTGTAAAAGTTACGATAGAAGAACATCAAAATAAGCATCATTCAATAGGATAACGAAAGTTGTGTGATGTTCACACCAGATTTTTCAATACATTTCGCTCTATCGAACCTCTTCACATAAAACCTATTATTTTTTTCGTGTTCACAGAGTCTTCTGCGGTTCGATGACAGGGAGAGGCCCAGAAATATTTCCCAGGACATTGGAAAGCACATTGAGAATGTGCTCCGAATTCAGCGCCGTCTCATCAGTGAGGAAATGAATGGCTATGTGTATCCCAAGGGAAAATACAATGTGTCTGCCAGGTAAGATGAAGGAAAAGTGATTTAAAAAGGGCATAAGAGAGTAGAAGAAAAAGGGGTTGAGCCAGCGGCGACAATACACCAGTTCCCAATAAATCATTCAAGTTAATCAACGTAGCGCGTGGTTAGTATCCGGATCGGTGACCATCTGGACAACCGCGTGCTGCTCGCTTTTCCCAGCCCCACTCGGATACCTCTTCGTCGAATAGTGGTTAAAAACCCCGTCGATAAAGACCTTGGCAGTTATACAGTGAAGTTTGGCAGCAATAAATCATCTGCCATCAAGTTAAACACAAACAAGGGGGTTCCTTTTTTTGTGCTACTACTCCAATGGAACTGGCTTTCAAATTGATCTATAAGTCAGCAGCATTTTAGTGTTACAGGTTTTCTATTCATTTGCATATTGTTTGATTTTAGATGTACTAGATTGAAATTTTCGTCCAGATAAGGTCTACCTATTAGAGCTCTTCATAAAATATCGTAAAGTAGGTAGTTTCTTATTGTTGAGTACCTTAACTGTTTCAGTGGCAGTACTCAACAGTTGACCTGTG
>NW_007382114.1:2729-9398 GCF_000475195.1 Diaphorina citri | reverse complement strand
AATATGTATGATGGAGATTAGAGATCAATTCACAGCTAAAAGCTCTTGGATGCTATCTGGCATAGTGTACCTAAATAGTATACAAATAGAGATAACACACAAATTTTCGCATCCAATTAGCAAGAGGGGGAAAGCTGTTCATGTTGAAAATATTATAACGGATCAGTCAACACGTCAACAGCGGGAGATCAATTCACAGCTAAAAGCTCTTGGATGCTATCTGGCATAGTGTACCTAAATAGTATACAAATAGAGATAACACACAAATTTTCACATCCAATTAGCAAGAGGGGGAAAGCTGTTCATGTTGAAAATATTTTAACGTATCAGTCAACACGTCAACGGCGTTTAAACATTAAATTTACTCTTGAACTTTCCAAACTTGAGGAATGTCTTCTCTACATAAGGGTGAAACGTTAGCTTGGTCACTCTGATAATTATTTCCACCTTGATTTCAGGAAATAACGCTCGAAGGAGGGATTTCAACCCACATGTAACCAGAGCTACAATTACCAGCAATACCAAGGCAAAATGAGTTCGACAGGGCACCTGGAGGAATTGAATACGTGCAGACATGCACCATATATTTCGTACGTAGGATGACAACCCTCTTGAAAGAAATTACGTAGGAATAATTACTACCTTAGGTCCGCTGGACACAAGAGCATGGAACTAATAGAAAAATCTTTTACACATAGCGAGCAGATTGTACATAGAGTAAGTTAGAATGATATCAGAAAGGTAAATGAGGCGTACAACAAGGAACGAGCATCGGCCCCAGACATGTTTGTTTTAACTCAGGGCAGCATCAGTAATAAATATAATTTTAGTCTGCACAGCATTATCGGTTACAATCTGACTACGCGTCGCAGGTACCTCATTTCGTCCCTATACGTGCACATCGAAGTGAACTTGGATTTGGAGCACTCCACCGAACAACCTATCATCTTCAGATTGATTGGCAATAACAGGAACTCTGTCCTGGGAGTAACACAAAATAATATTTCTTCTCGTTCAGGTACATCATTTTGTCAGACCCTGTTCACCGGAGACCAGAATGAAATATCTGTAGCCAAGGTGTGATACCTGCAGTCCGGTCTGTCTGGTGGGCGTATCGGTTACCTACTAGGCATACCGCATACATCACTATTAATGAACATTTAGCTCGAGATTGGGGCGATAAGGATGCTCGGGCACACGAAAACACTGAGCAGTTTAGATTGATGTACTCTAGACATTGCATTGATTAGTATGAGAAAGGTGGACATTTTGTAAGACAAAGTGAAATGCAAGGAGGACAACAACTACAAAAGAAATGTGTTGATATGGGAAAAGAAATTCAGTGGTGTATTGGCGCGTTGAATTATGGATCAGGAAATTGGTGGTCCATGCACTGATGGTGGTCCAAAATCAAGTATAGTCAATTCAGAAGAAACACGTGACCGAATCAATACCTCCCTGCATGATAACAATCATAGACATAATATCTGCATGTAAGTCTCTCAATATAGAAAACACTTAAGCTTGGACTTCGTAAGAAGACTATCAGGCCATTCATCTAATTGTATGCCTATCACTGACTTGCTAAACTGAACTGATAGAAGAAATACCGAGTAGGTGGAGGTGCTCCATACTCCATTCATCATGGGATACACAAATCCGAAGAAAAGATCATCAGTAAAACAACTACACAAATCCACATTAATTAGGAACATAAATATGTAGACAAGAGATATTTGTCAATACACAAATCCGAAGAAAAGATCATCAGTAAAACAACTACACAAATCCACATTAATTAGGAACATAAATATGTAGACAAGAGATATTTATCAAGATGGAAATAATCATGGAATGTACCTAATAAGAAAAGTTGTATTTGACAAATTTGAACTTATACATTATTTATCAAGATGGAAATAATCATGGAATGTACCTAATAAGAAAAGTTGTATTTGACAAATTTGAACTTATACATAGTTAATCTTTTATCTGTAAACCTGGAATACAAGTTAGCCATCAATACAAACCAACGCACATAGTCACATCGAAAATACCCAACTCCAAAACGTCTGAAATGGAAATGGGCAATCTGTTATTTTACAAAGAGACATCACAATCAACCAGGTAAACCCATGACACAGGAAATTGGAAACGTATGTATAATGGGCATTGGGTATTTATCAAGATGGAAATAATCATGGAATGTACCTAATAAGAAAAGTTGTATTTGACAAATTTGAACTTATACATAGTTAATCTTTTGTCTGTAAACCTGGAATACAAGTTAGCCATCAATACAAACCAACGCACATAGTCACATCGAAAATACCCAACTCCAAAACGTCTGAAATGGAAATGGGCAATCTGTTATTTTACAAAGAGACATCACAATCAACCAGGTAAACCCATGACACAGGAAATTGGAAACGTATAATGAGCATTGGATATTCTATATTTTAGAACTTAACAATTTTTTCGGATGGAAAGAAACAAATTATTTTGGAAATAACAGTAAAGCAAAAAAAACTTTAGTTGGATGTTTATTATTTAGATATAATAATTGGGCAATCTGTTATTTTACAAAGAGACATCACAATCAACCAGGTAAACCCATGACACAGGAAATTGGAAACGTATAATGAGCATTGGGTATTCTATTTTAGAACTTAACAATTTTTTCGGATGGAAAGAAACAAATTATTTTGGAAATAACAGTAAAGCAAAGATAACTTTAGTTTGATGTTTATTATTTAGATATAATATAAAGTACATAATTATTGTGGATGTACCTACATCCATAGGTATACATATTCAAGGTCAACTAAAGGTACCTAAGACTTCCAACTTTTGACCTTTAACCCCACAATGAGTGATGTTAATTACCTACTCGTATGTAGGTATGGACACAATAATTGATAATTAATTATTATTTCTCACTAAAGGATCTAATTCAGGGACTCTCTCTCTCTCTCTCTCTCTCTCTCTCTCTCTCTCTCTCTCTCTCTCTCTCTCTTTGTTAGAAAGATATCTTCTCTCCCGTAAAGCGTTACTTACTTACTGCCATGGCCACTTATACCCAAGTCGGTATTTCGCCAAACGAAAGCGAATTCATCATCAGTAATAGCTAGGCAATTTTTGTGAGCTTTTAATTTATCCGTATCCAATCATAGCTATCTTCAACTTAAACACCAAACCGAGTGTAATCAAATTTTATGTGACGAATAATAGCTGACTTCGCCAATCTTTGCTAATTTTGTTAATGGCGATAGTGATAATCAAAATTGACCGCCTGGAAATGGTCGTTAAAAGTTCAAATTTAATTTAAAAATTTTGAGTTATGACTATTTTGAAGTTTTAGCACGCATGTTTGTCTTGCACATGAGTTCCCCACAGTACCTACTTCTAACACATATAGTGATGATGCTCGTACTGTTATTGGTAAAACTAATTTTTGTGCCATCTACTTATTCTACAGCTACTTCACTACTGAAGACTTGGGTACTGAACAAACCAAGACGCATCAAATAATTCAAATATTGATTACCTACAAATCCATTGATACCGAAAGAGATGTTGATCAGTTGATACTAAAGGGAATTGCTATTAAAAGAAGAGGATATTGGGAAATATTTTCTGCCGTCATGCAAGCAGGATAACAAAGCTACACCCACAGTTCCATTTTATCCTTGTTAGATATAATGTCGAATTTCAATGTTTTTTCTAAAACTTTCATGTGATTATAATGTAACAAATAGCTCTAAGTAGGTTGGTTGCGTTGGTAGTCACAGTCACGTACAAAACTTGGACCATAATCATTTTGGAAACACTCTGTTAGCTCTTTAGAGTGCGATTAATCAATGAGGCTCTCCATATGATTTTTTTACCTAATCAGACACAGACACTATTCTGTTCAGCAAAGAAATTAATCTTCCCTGTAGGATCAAGAGGTTAATGGTGAAGATCAAAGCAAAGTTTATAATAAGCATAACCGAAGCCTACTTAGCTGTGTTTATAAATGACTAGCATAATTCTTTAATGTTTAAGAAGACCATCGCTCGGAAGAATGTTTCTTTATGTATTTACGGTTTAGGACAGAAGTGAAACAAAAATGAGATTCAGCGAAAAGGTAAGAGATCAAGGAGCATTTGTAATAATACTAATTAATTAAACAAATAGCGGAGTAAAATTATTAAGAAAGGAATCACAAAACAAGAGTTGGCAAGTTATCAGAAAACCTGGACTACACACATTATATTGGACATTGCTTTATGTGCATCGGAGCGCATCCGTTCTTAAACCTCAGGCTTGGGAATAACAAGATAAAAGGTGAGAATTCAATGATAGCGAAGATGTCCAAAAGTTCTTTCCCAAGTTGTAAAACAAGTCGATTAGTCAACAAAAGCATTGTGGAATATTTTTCTCCACTTCATTTAGTATTGCGGCATCCTCTTTATTTTTATGTAAACCTCGTGTTCCCTCATGTTCTATGATGTTCTGTTATCTTCTTACCTCTCATATTGATTGTACATGATATTTCCAATCACTCGTTTCCTCATCTTTTCAATCAATGTATTAACAAGTCCCCCTTATCCTTTGAGTATATGTCCAAAGCTTGCTCTTTTTCATACAAAAGCTTAAAAGTCCTTTTGAATGAACACAATACCCACAGGTCCTACATCCCTAACTGATCCCCACATTCACTGCCCCTGAAGATGAAATGAAGAACTGTAAATTGAAACAGATCAAAGTAAAAGTCCAGAGTAGGGTCATCGAGTCAAAGATCATAACCCGAGCGTAACCAGCATTCTGATGAAGAACAACATTTTGCTCTTAAAATCTTACCAAGATTGTAGGATTAGAGATGATGCTAGGTTGGAATTAGGTCCTAGGAGACTACTAGGGTACTAGGTTCATAGTCTTTAGGATTAGTGTTGTACATTCTTATGGATCTCATCGACTTTTGTGAACTTATGGTTTGGGGGGAAATGTACCTACCTAATAGGCTGTACTAGAATTATTGAAGTTGAAAATGTACCAACTATTATGTCTACAACTATGAAACCTTTGAAGATTTACCCACTGGTCTACACACTTTGGTAGTTTCAATAACACCCTATAAGTGGCGTTCAAATATCCTATACACTTATTTTATAGAATAGTCCTCAAGCGGAGATAATTAAGGATATCCGCAAAAAATATGTATATTATGAACTGAAATTTTTTCCTCCATGTTGCTGGTTGGAAGATGGAAGAGATTTATGTATGACATGGCTAGCAATTATCTTCTTGATCAAACACTATGTAATTATGTATGGAAACCAGTTCCCTATACGTGCACACTGAAGTGAACTTGGATCTGGAGCACCGAACAACCTATCATCTTCAGATTGATTGGCAATAACAGGAACTCTGTCCTTGGAGTAACACAACGACTGCTTCATATGTGGAGTATCTTCAACGACTTTCAAAAGTAACAAGCAGTTTATTATTTTTTCCATTTTCTAAAGAAATTATAGAGTATATTATAGGATTCAGTGGCTCATCTTAAAAGTAATTCATAAAAATAATAATAATACACCGCGGTTATTTGGAGCTTTAGTTTTTGATAATCGCGTTAATCGTCTTAAAAGATAGACTAGTGACTAGTCGGATAAGGATATCGTGAATGAACAATATTTCAATTAACCTTTATCGATGGCGCCGTGTATGAACTTATGGGTACGTTACGTTAAGGGTACGTATAACATGACATGGATGGTTTGGATGGGTGAGTACTTTGTTTTCTTACGCATTATACCTTAAAATGGACGACGACATTTTGAGGTATTAGAAATTTCACGAAAAGCGGTAATCCGTTAATTATTCTTTTGGTTATTTTGAAAGAGAGAACAAAGATGATACATTATCAAACATAAAACGTAAGTCAATCAAGAGATTTACGCCATAAAATACGTAACCCGTAAATTTAGAATGTACGATCTTTGTACGGTGTATCATGCATATCTCGTATCTGTTTAGATATAGACCAAGTTATCATGGCGGAAGGATCACAGATCGAGTTGGCATGTATATGTGTCTACCGCTTGTAACTGAACTTTAGCTTAATCAGTAAAACTGTTAGTATAAGTATCGTTAATGATGGGCATGAACGATCTAATTAGAACCTTCTTATTATTTCTCCTGACACCGGTCCTCGATGGTCTAACGCCACACACTCCTATGAACCGATCCTATAAATTCAAATATGGAAACAGGATGCTACGTGCATATCATAAAGTCTCGTACAAAAAGTAGAATTCACCATCCCGAGTCGGAGACTATACGGTTAATGGATGTACTCTTCCTCAATAGTCGCCAAGATTTCATAAGTCTGGACTCATGGTTGCACACACCACGGATAATCTGTGACTCTTAGACTCTACAAGACTTTCTCTCTTAGTGATCTATGAAGGACAGAAAAGAACAGTTTTTGAAGACACAAGAGTTCAAATTTTAATAGTAGTTTACAGTCCTGTTGTGTTTTCGTATTGTTAGGGGAAGTCCTAGAGGTAAGATACTGTAAAGTAGATACTTCTATTTGTTTTTTACCAATGGATGACCCGTTCTTTACTTTGGTATATTTTTCAAGTTTTGCATGAAATTGCAATAGTTTAAATTGTAACTTTT
>NW_007382114.1:0-2000 GCF_000475195.1 Diaphorina citri | reverse complement strand
AAGTATCGAAAACATTATCCTCTAGGAAAAAAAAAATTAAAATTGAAAAATCTTTTGAGTAAAGGCCCTTATAACCGTTGACCTCAAACGTCAGGGAGTAGCTCAAGCGTCGATAAAATAAAACACCTCAGGAAAAAGCTTAAAAAACCCTCGTTGAAATAGCGACGACGGAAAACTCTAACTAGTATAGTTTATCGGGAGGTTGCAACATACTAATGAGAAATAGTTTAAGAACGTTTAGAACGTAAGGTAGGAAAAGGAACTTCTTTTTCACAAACGGTTTTTAATTAAGGAACTATTTCAACTGTTTCCTAAGGTAACAATGAGCTTCTCCACACTGCTCTTTAGGTTAACACATGAATCACCTGGAGCTCTCCAAGTCGTTATTTGACTCTCACCTCGTTTGTTTTTCATTTAGAGAAAAATATTGGCCTTCAAAACAAGCACCTCGGTAATTGTCTGCCAACACCCAGGTTTAAGTCTGTCTACATTCTCGAGCTGGGTTACAGGGTGTTGTTATCCAGCCGGGTCTCATTCACCAAGTTTCAATGAATGTTCTACACTGGGTATGACGGGTATTGTATTTTTTCTCTAGAGTTTAATTTTACATTTTCACAACTTTTCTCATTTTTAGACTTTGGTAAAAGGATTACAACAAATAGAAATAGAAGGTAGAACGTGCAATCAATGCGGTATTTATTGATACAATCGACTTTACACTTTTTTTGTTGTTGTTAGTTGCATAAAATAAAATGGTTTCTCTCGTGTACTGCAAGCAGAAAAGCTGCAAGTTTGCCGAGCACTGAAGAGAATAATTAACATATTAAGAATTGAAATCGTGCTAAGAAGAGTTAGCTTGATTTATTTGTGTACCGAGGTTATTTGAATAATAAGAATAATGAATTATGTTGTGCTCTGGAAGTGCTTTCTTATTACAGACAGTTCAATATTAGTTTTATTAATCCAAACTGTCAGGAGTTCTCATGATATTTGTGTTACAAGACTCACTCAGTGGGTAAGAACGTGGTGCACGGATACCTCAGTAGTCACAGTGGGTACTTGGGTAGGTATTTGGTTTGAAAACTTATAACCAATCGTGTAAGAAACATGTTATCGTTTTGCGAGAAATGAAGCAACTCATTTTCTGTGAATGTTGTAATCGAAGCAAATGATTGGACTGGCAGTTTTCATCAGAAATTATAAAAAACGAAAAACATGGGGTAACCAACAATGGGTAAACGATAAGTCAATTTTAACTTCCTATACTTATCTTGCTTCTAATTTTATCCGTAGGTATATTCGAGATAAATAAGTGTTAGTTCACAATCATTACAATCAAGTACAATATCTACATATCTATTCATCGGTAGCTTTCTGATAAATCCATTATTGTCTGATCTACATTGTCTGATTGTTTTTTATCCCAGAAGTTTTCACAAGTCCTTGATAATCAAATGTCACCATCCATGTATTTATTAATGTGTCGGCTAGTTGTCCATTTCCATTTGTTGAAAAAGAATCTACTGAGCAAAAGAAAGATTGAAATAGGTAGATAATATTTTGTAATGTTTACTCAGTGAGACTGCTGCTAAATGTGACATTCTAGTTAATATAATATCTGTCACTACTCAGTACTCACTAGGGTTTGTTAATTATGACCATGCCTCTCACATCTCACATTGCATATATTAAAGAGTTGTCTTCTGTCATGTTACCACACGGATTGTCGTCAAGTCCGGCCGATTCCAATGTCAAACTTGTAGAATTTTACCATTACATGAATATCAAATCTGGATATAAATCTATCAACTTAACTGTCATGGGAGTTAATTTGTACTGCCTACCTAGGCGAGATAGACTGCTTTGCGATTGAAAAGGTCAAATTTCTTTCGTCTGAGAGACTAACTCGTACTGACGGAACAAATATGTATGATGGAGATTAGAGATCAATTCACAGCTAAAAGCTCTTGGATGCTATCTGGCATAGTGTACCTAAATAG